>NC_133658.1:631914210-632214210 GCF_037893015.1 Macrotis lagotis
GAATTCCCAGAAGCTGTTCCCCAACACATTCCATATGTTTTAAAATTTTGTCCCAAGCTCAATTCTTGTGGCAAAATCCACAGAAAGACTGAGTGAAGCCATTTTCTGGCCCAAGAAAACTTGGTACATCTGTGGAAATGATCTACTCAACTGGGGCAAGATTGGAAAAGTGCAGCCCAAGCCATAGCCAAGCTGGAATAAGTAAGAAAACTGCCAGATTCAGCATGGAGGCAGCCTAGGGAAACAGTAGCATGTCTGTAGAGCCAATAAACAGGTATCCACCCCGCAGCTGTTTCCAGAGTGTTAAGCCTATAGACAGTAAGGAGGTGGGGTAGATTACAGAGGTCTTTCTTTCTCTATTTTTTTTTGGCAAGGCAATGAGGTTAAGTAGCTTGCCCAAGGCCACACAACTAGGTAATTATTAAGTGTCTGAGACCAGATTTGAACTCAGGTACTCCTGACTTCAGGGCTGGTGCTCTATCCACTGTACCACCTAGTCACCACAGCAGAAGGACTCTGTCTCTTCATCCATATTTAGACCTTGGTCACATTCTGGGAGCCAATACTGACAAAATGGAGCAAGGACCCACCTCACAGCTACAGGGCAAAGGGGAGAGTATGTGATAATCACCATTCCAGAGCACAAGCCAGCAGAAAATTCAAAGATTCTCATAAGACCTTGAATGAATTTAAGTCTTTGGGGGGTGGTCCCAAAACACTCAAAAGATTTGGAAGCATATCAAAACCACATCATAGACTGGGGAAATGAGTGAGCAGAGAATAAAAGAATCTGACCATAGACAATTACTTTGGTCCCATGGAGTTTCAAAACACACACTCAGAAGATGACAAAGTCAAAACTTCTATATCCAAAATCTAAAAGAAAAATAGGGATTGGTCTCCGGCTATGGAAGAACTCAGAAAAGATTTTTGAAAATCAAGAAAGGGAGATAGAAGAAAATCTGGGAGGAGAAATGAGAGGAACATCATGAAAACCAAGTCAGCAACTTGGTGAAGGAGAAACAAAAAAATACTTAAGATAATAACATCTTAAAAACCAGTTTAGGTGGAGTAGCTAGATGGCACAGTGGATAGAGCACTGGCCCTGCAGTCAGGTGTACTTGAGTTCAAATCTTGCCTCAGACCGTTAATAATTACCTAGCTGTTTGCCCTTGGGCAAGCTACTTAACCCCATTTACCTTACAAAATTTTTTTTTAAATCAGTTTAGGTAAAATGGAAACAGCTGTCTAAAACGTCAATGAGGAGAAGAATGCCTTAGTGGGAAATGGAGATAACACATCTCTCCAAAGAAAAGAACTCCTTCAAATGTAGAATGGAACTAAGGGAAGGTGATGGCATTGTGTGAAATCAAAAAAAAAAAATAAAACAAAATCAAAAGCTTGAAAAAGTGGTAAAAAATGTGAATGATCACATTGGAAAATCAACCAGCCTGCAAATCAGATCTAAAAGATATAATTTAAAAATCATTAGTCTACCTGAAAATCCAGAACAGGAAAAGAGTCTTGACTTCATTTTTAAATAATTTCTCCAGTAAAATTACCCTGATATCCTAGAAGCAGAAGATACAATTGAAATTGAGGGTATCCAACAAACCTCCTGAAATTGATCGCCCCCCAAAAAAACCCAGGAATATTATAATCAAATTCCAGATCTCCCAAGTCAAAGACAAAAATGTTACAAGTGGCCAGAAAGAAAATATTCAAATATCACAATGCTACAGTTAGGATTACTCAGGACTTACTATATACATTAAGGGCTCATATGGATTGTAATAGAATATACTCGAAGGCAAAAGAGCTTGGATTATAATTAAGAAACAACTACCCAACAAAACTGAGCATCCTCGTTCAGAAGAAAAGAGTAGACATTCAATGAAATAGGGTAATTTCAAACTTTCCTCCTTAAAAGACAAGAACTGAACATAAAATATGATCTCCAAATACAGTTTTCAGGCAAAACATATAGAGAGTGAATGGGAAGGGGAAATTATGAGAAATTTAACGATATTGAACATCTTGTAGTCCCACATGAGAAGAAGATAATGATAACTCATATGAACATCTCATTTAATAGAACAGTCAGAAGGAACATGTATAGATAAGACACAGGAAAGAGCTTAATATGAAGGTATAATATATTATAAAGATGTAATTGATGGGCAAAAAAAAGGAATGTCCTTAGAGAAAGGGTTAGAAGAAGGAGAATGGGCTAAGATATTTCACATAAAAGAGTCAAGGTGAAGCTTTTTCAATGGAGTGGAAGGAGGAAAGGTGAGGGGAAATGAGTGAGTCTTCATTCTCATCAGAAATGTTTCAGAGAGGAAACCATATAAACATTCAATGGGATAAGAACTCACTATCTGAAAAAAAAATTGCTGGGGAAATTGGAAAATAATATGGCAAAAATTAAGCAAAGATCCACATCTCACACCCTATACCAAATTAAGGTCACAATGGGTAAATGATTTAGACATAAAGAATGATACCATATATAAATTAATAGACCAAGAAAGGCTATATCAGATCTATGGAAAGTGGATAAATTTCTGACCAACCAAACAAGAATTAGAGTACATTATAAACTGTAAAAGGAATGATTTTGACTATATTAAATTTAAAAGATTTTGCACTAACAAAATCAATGTGGCCAAAAATGAGAAGGAAAGCAAAAAGCTGGAAAACAATCTTTACAACTTCTGATAAAGGTCACATTTCTAAAATATGTAGAAAATTGCATCAAATTTATAAGGTCACAAGTCATTCACCAATTGATAAATGGTCAAAGGACATGAACAGACAAATTTCCAATGAAAAAATTTAAGATACATATATATATATAGTCTTATGAAAAAATGCTCCAAATCATTATTGGTTAGAGAAATGTGAATTAAAACAACAATGAAGTATCAATCATCTCATACCTATCAGATTGGCCAAGATGAGAAAATAGGAAAATGATCGATGTTGGTAAGGTTGTGGGAGGATTGGGTTATTGATTCATTGCTGGTGGAGTTGTGAATGAATCCAACCTTTCTGGAGAGCAATATGACCTTGCAATTCTTATCCTAAGTAACATATATATATATATATATATATAAATATATATATATATATTTATATATATATATATATATATATATATATATATATATATATATATATATGTCAACAACATTGTGAGATGAACAACCTTGATGGGAGTAGCTCCTCTCTGAAGTTCAGAGAGCTATGGCAACCTTATTAGACTAGCTATAGACTATGTTATTCCTATCCAGAGGAAGAAAAACAAAACAAAACTCATGTGTGGGTACACAGGCTATTCTAACAGCCATGACACAAATCATCTCCAACTAAACCACCACCTGGACAGTCTCAGGAGCTGGTTTGCCCTGAGAGATAAGGTGAGCTGGAGTCCTTGGGAGCTGGACATTCAGCCCCACTGTCCAAGAGCGCTAGACACAGCTGTGCCTTATCATCTCCTCCCTAACGTACTCTCCTATCCAGTAATGCAAGAAGCTGTACCTACACATCGCTTGCACCCTCCCTAACAATTACCTCATTATTCTTTGTTCTACCCCAGAAGACCTAACAGTATATATGTAATAGCTAAGCAATAATAAAATTGAGCTGGAGGCATAAGGCAGTAGTGGGTTGACTCCTTATTCTCAGCTCCCCTCTGTGGGCCCCAAGGAAGCAAGCCACAACACACATGCAAAAAAACCACTTCAGAATCTGAGGAACACTTCATAAAATTATTTCTTATGTATCTCTTTCCCTTATTCCTACTTCCTCATACCAAAAATAACTAATCTGTAAACATGTATGTCTGTACCATGCTAACTTGCCTGTTCACTGCTGATGAGAATGGGGTGGGAAGGGAAGGTGGAAAGAAATTTTATAAGTTAAAAATATGGATTAAAATAAATAAATAAATAAAAAGATTCTTACGTAAAAAAAAAACAAAACTTCTCAGTGGTGTATAGAAATCTATCATACCCTAGATGAAAAATGGGGAGGAAAGGGATGGGAGAAAGGGAACAGGGGTAGGAGAGAGGGGAGATAGGTGATAGAGGTGAAGGAAGATTGTGAGAGAAAGTAGTCACATAAAGCAGACCCCTTTTTATTAATATTTTTGCAGGGCGGTGGGGTTGTGTGCTTTGCCTGGGGTCTCAGGACTGGGTGATTGGTGGTCATTAATTTTGACTTGGGTCCTTTGGTCCCTGGCAGGTGCTTTGTTCCCTGTGCCATGTGGGTGCCCCACAACATACTTTTGAAGAGCACAAAGTGAAAGGAGAGAGAATAGTAAAAAAATGAAATATGGAGGAATAGATGAAGGGAAATACAGTTATTAATAGAAACTGAAGGGAAAAGACACTGAAGCAACTTCTCTAGTGACAGAGTTACAATAAAGAATGCGATCCATTCCAGAGATCAAAACGATGTTATGTGAACAGAGACCAAAGTACAGTTTTTCCTTTTTTTTCTCACTTTATTTTTATGGGGTTTCCTCTGTATTTGTGAGGAGTGGGGAGATTACCTTTACTTTTACAAGACTATTTTAGTAATAAATAAAAAGTAAATAAATGAACAAATGAATAAAAAGATGAACAGCAAGTCCCAGTGGTCAAGTGAATTCAATTGCACTAATGCAATCAAGATCATGAACAAGTAAATTTCCTTCTAGTGGTTGCCCCCCTCCATTTAATCCATGAAATACATTTGGATTAGATGAACTCATAAACCCTTCTCATACAATAAATTTATAATTTCTCAGTAGTCTATTTGAGTCCCTGCTGCAGTCATATGCATGAGAAGTTGTTTTGAACACTGTCAAGCTCTTTACAACCTTGAGGTATAAACCCAAATGTAATGTGTTGTGATTCTGATAAAGACAAAGTTATGTTGTACTTTAAAGCAGATAACTAAACAAAACAAATAGAAAATGACTAGGCTGAAAATGTCAGAATATTTGGGAAACAGGATAAAAAATATTTTGAAAAGCATTTTGAATAGAATTTGTGTATTAAAATTCCTGGGTTTATATATCAGAAGATCTCCACTCATATCTATCCTCTGATACTTAATAATTTTAATTAATAATTTTAAAATCAATATTCCCCAAGCAGTGCCCTAAGATTTCTCTACTAAATTAGTTAAGAAAAAAATTGAGCACATATTATAGACCATGCTCTATTAATCATACTGTGCATTAAGATCTAGGAATACAAAGAATGGCAGATATTTGATTCCTGTTTTTAAGGAGTTCACCCTCTAATGTAGTTTATTACTAGTAAATAATTATGTATAGATAGGATAAATACATTGTAAGTGAAAGGCATTATTAGAGCAAATGGATGGGGTTAATATCGGGGGTCCTAGGAAGCACATCAGGATAAATGTATATATTGAGGAGATGGTTATAATGGTTAAACATCAAGAGGACTACTAGAGTGGAGTGTTTATAAACATATATTTGTATATATATAAAATTCAAACAAATCTACAAATATTGTCCCATTAGATTGTAAGTTCCTCAAGGAAAAAGAAATAGTTCTTTGCCTTTCTTGGAATCCCCAGAATTCGACATAGTGTTTCACACATAGTAGGTTTAATCAATTGACAATTTAATCCTGGAAGAAACTGGAAATCACTGAAGTTAACTGAGAAGAGTCAAGGAATGAAATCATTAGTCCTGAGGTTCGACAAGATCATTTTTGCAGAAAAGTGGAAATAAATGGCCAAAAAATAAATCAAAAGGCTCTTATAAAAGTCTAGGTGAGAAGTAATGGAGGCCTGCACAATGTAATGGCTGTGTGAGTGGAGAAATAATTTTATGTGTGTGTGTGTGTGTGTGTGTGTGTGTGTGTATGATGGTATGTTAAAGGCTAAAATGATGATATTTAGCAATGCATTTAATATATGATGCAAGTGTGAAGATTTGAGTGACACCAAAGCTGGGAGCTTAGTTGATTGAAGGGGTAGTAGTAACCCAGACAATGATGTATTGAGTTTGAATATGTTGAGTACAAAATTTCTAAAAGACACAATTTGAGATATGGCGATGTAGTTGATGATGTCATAATGTAGCTCAGGAAAATTATCAGAACTCTAGAAGTAGACGTGGAATTCTAGAAAGATAATTAAATTCATGGAAGTTAGCCAGATCACAATGTTAGACAGAGTAGAGGGAAAAGAGAGATCCCAAGATAAAGCCACTGAGGAGTGGGGGTGAGGAATTTATGAAGTTATTGAGTGTGACTTGAAGGGAAGATTCAGCTATGCCATAGTCTGCAGAAAGGTCAAGAAGGAGAAAGATAGGGAAAGGGACATTACAACTGGCAATTAAAAGAAGAATGGCAACTTGTGAGAAATCAATTTCAGTTGAATTATGGGGTTGGATATCCAGAATGCAGATTTAAAAATGAACAAGAGAAGAGCAAGAGGAGACAACTAGTATAGAGAAGGCTTTCAAAGGAGTTTAGACAAGTGGTGGAGGAGATACATGTTTCTAGGTGGGGGGATAAAAATCAAGGTAAGAATTTTTGTTTTATTTATGTAATTGACATAAACTAATCTATAAGCAGAAACGAATCAACCAATATTTAGAGAATAAGGATGAGAGACAAAGAGGAATCTTTCAGAGAAGGGGGAGGGAAGAGAATCAAGGGTACATACAGAAGGGTTTGACTTGATAAAGGGAAAAAAATAAAACCAACCCTTCATGTGACAGAGTAAAGGAGGAAACCAGGCAGGAAATGTTTGAGTGATATTTTAAAAAGGAAGAAGGCAGAAAGGGAAAGTCATTTGTGAAAAGTCCATTTTCTTTCAGAGAAATATGAAGCAAAGTTCTCAGTTAAGAGGGATAGTGGAAGAGATATCAAGATAAGTTTTTGAGTGAATCAAAAGTTTTGGCATAACTATATTCAATGTGCAAATATAAGAAGCACATTATGATTTTGTTATACTAATAAGGACCTGGAAGGTATTCCCATATGAAAAGTTCCACAAAATGATAAAATAACACTTTTTTATCTTTTATATTGGAACATAGATACTCATAATCATAAAGAAATACTTTAAGGAAAGGATAACAGACATAAGCCAAAAGAAGAAAGTACAAAAAATAGTAGAAATGAAGGATTTTTCATCCAAATGAAATACTGTGCAGTCACAATCAGATGTTATTCTCCATCACTCACAGGTTATTGCAATATGTGATATGCAGAGGGGGGTTCTGAGGTTAAATAAACTCTAATTGGTTCATAATTTTCCCATTAAAATAAAATAATGTGGGCATGCCACTTTTAGAAACAGGATGTTTTTGACATCAGATGACAAAATAGAACTACTACAAATAGCAGATAGGGACCATGATTATACCAAAAATCTTACATTTCTGTATATCTGAGAATAGCTCAATAATATGCAATAATATTTTACTACCTTATTATAATGCAGTTATCCTTGAATTATGAAGAAGAATGTAGATTATGTTCAATACATTATGTAATAAGTCATGAGGAGGAGGCGGAACCTAGGTGGGGCAGTGGAAGAAGGAAGAAGAAGAAGAAGAAAAAGAAGAAGAAGAAAAAGAAGAAAGAAGACAAAGAAGATGAAAAGGAAGGAGGACGAGGACAAGGACGAGGATGATGATGATGAGGAGAACAAAAAGAAGGAGAAGATGGAGGAGAAGGAGGAGGAGGAGAAGGAGGAGAGGAGGAGGAAGAGGAAGAGGAGGAGGAGGAGTCAAATGTAATTTAGAAAGGCATAATCCAAAATTGTTAGCACAGTTTTGTTATCTGTTGTGTAAACCATCAGCTACCTGGAAAATTATTAAAATGACTCATTTCTCCAAAGGTTCTGGATAAATGATGCTTTACTTATAGTTATACTTTAGTTACAATACTATTTGATCATCAGGAACTTTACTAGATAGAAAATTTTATTATGAATGAAAGTTATAGGGGCAGCTAGGTGGCCCTGGAGTCAGGAGTCAGGAGTACCTGGTGTCTGGTCTCAGACACTTAATAATTACCTAGCTGTGTGGCCTTGGGCAAGCCACTTAGTCCCGTTTGCCTTGCTAAAACCTAAAAAAAAAAAGAATAAAAGTTTTTGTGATATCACTAAAGAATCTACAAATGCTGATGGAACTGGAGAACTGAATAATTATTTATGCAATTTTCTATCCAAAGTAATTTTCCTAAAGAACATGTCTGACTAGTTACCCTCTTTACTTAATAAATTCCAGTGATTTCCTGTCACCTCAACAATCACAGATAAAAACATTTGTTTGTCTTTCAAAGTCCTTCAAATCCTGCCTTCTTCCCCACATTTCCAAGCATTTTATAGCTTACACACCTCCTCACAACATACTTCGTGATTAAGTGGCACTTTCCTCCTTAATGCTCCTTGAAGAAGCATGTCTTCTTTTTTGTATCTTCTAATTCCCCAACCTCGGCATTTTCACTTTGGGGTCTGGAATTCTCTCCCTTCTCACCTCTACCTTATGGCTTCCCTAGCTTTCTTCAAGTTGCTGTTAAATTCTGCCTTTAAAAGAAAGCCTTTCTGACCCCTATTAATTTTGATTACTTTCATGAATTAATTATCTCATATAAAGCTTTTATAGATGTCTTTGTTTTTGTTTGTGTGTGTGTGTGTGTGTGTGTGTGTGTGTGTGTGTGTGTGTGTGTGTGTATGTGGTTTCCTCCAGTGGAATGTGAAATACTTGAGAGAAGGGATTGTCCTATACACATTTTTGTATCCCTAGTGCTTTGCACAGAATCTGGCATGAAATAGATGTTTAATAAAATATTTATTGACTAACTGACTTTAAAAAAACAATTAGGTGACATTAGAAAATGTTTTTAGAGCTCACACTTTCTGGCACCTAGTAGAAGATTAATAAATTCTTTCTTTCCTCCAATAATTGAGGCAATTCTGTAGAAAAATTACAAACATAAAGGCTTATTTTATGACATGACTAAATAATCTAATTGCTTATGTTTGGTAGGTGTCTACCCTGTCATTATGTTCACTGCATGTCAGGAGATCCCAATAAGTACATAAGGAATAAGACAAGAGGGAAAAATAACAGTTTTACCAGTCCCTAAAAAGAAGAAATACCCCAGAATAGGAGAAAGCAATAAAAAGCTCTTTTAATGATCACCTGGCTAGAACTCTCTATATAAACCTTAAAAACAAATTGTTTATATTTTCTACTATACACTTAAATTAAATTCAATAGTCAAAGAAATTCTTCTTTATGAGTCAAGGAGAGAAGGCTGCTTTACTGAATCCTCAAACAGACTTCTCTTCTATTTCCTAGTGTAGAAATACTGTTCCCTACCATATTAACATTATTGAGCTCTAGTTGAAAAGTTATAAGCAACATTCAGTGGAGGTAATGACAAAATTTTAACATAAACTTTGAGAGAAAGCTATTTTGATTTGTATTTTCTTATGCGTGGCTCTTAACAAACTACCTGGGATACTGGCAGGTATTTAATAAAATTCAGTTCAAATAAAATTTAATAAAATTCAGTTGATTGATTGGAAAAAAGCTGTTCTCCAAAGGAATATTAGATTTCTTATTGGCTTTTACCTAAATTTGAGACCTGCCTTCACTATATGAATCACTTTTGATAATGATAGCTAACATAGAGTCTCATAACATTTACTATGTCCCAGGCACTTAGTCTTATCACTTTTTGTTATCTCATTTGATTCTCACAGAAAGCCTGGGAGGAAGGTACTATTAATACCCCCATTTAACATATAGACAATTGAAGCAAATAAATGATATGTGACTTGCCCAAGTAAATGTGTAAAATGAAAGTAAAACTTAAGTCTTTCTGATTCTAAACCCAGTACCCCATTCATTGTGTCTTCTAATTCCCATTATCACTTAAATTCTAAACTTTAGATCTCTAAACTCTACAGTCAAAGAGTTGGACTACATGACCCCTTAGGGTAGTTATTATTCTAAATCTAGGATCCTGAGATCCTACTTGTAACCTCCTCTTCTACTTGAGGCTTTGTAGAATACTGGTTTTCTATTTTTTATATTTTGCTTTTCTATTTTTTAATTTATTTTCATCCATATGCACATGTATATTTTTAACTTACAAAATTTCCTTCCCCCCTCTCTACGCACTCCCCTTCCCTCAGTGGTGAACAGTCAGATTAGTATTATACATAAATATTCTGATAAACATGTTTACAGATTAGTTACTTTTAATATGAGGAATCAGGATAAAGGGAAAGACATATATGAGATAATTTCTATAAAGTGTTCATCAGATTCTGAAAGATGGGGATAATATTGTCCATAGCCAATTTAATACAATTGTCCTAGCTCTCTGAACTGCTGAGAGGGCCAAATATTTTTGAAAATTATAAAAACAAACATTCAATTTTCTCCTCCTTTACAGAAATATATAAATCTCACAGTTGAACTTAAACTGGTTCTTTTAAGATAATTAAAAACAAGTAGGATAAAACTTAAACTGGTTCTTTCAGGATTGTTAGAAACAATGTGAGCTCTAGAATAAATAAGAATTCAACTATTATTACAACTTTGTTTCCCTCTTAGTCCTAGATCACAATATGTGCAGGTTGACAAAAGAACAATAAAGTGTGGAGAGAGAAAAAGATAAAGGAAATGTGGGGCATGAAAGAGCATTAGGATTTGTGGGATGGTCTAAAAGGACTGGTTGAGTACTATATGTTAGTTGTACTGTTACTAACAGTAACACCTAATATTGTCAGCAAATTTTAATGTCTTTAAAAAATTTACATATATTCACTGATGAGAAGATGCTTCTAAGTTGCAAAATTAAACAGGGTCAATGAAAAATCTGCATTGTACATTGGTTTGACAATTAATTGATTGTGATTGATTGGTGGCTTGTTACTTGGCAGTTTTGATCACTGTTTTCTAGTTTTTCACAATCTGTCAGTCCAGTTGTCCAAGGACCACTATTGGAGTCTGATGCTCTCTGTTCTCTCTTCCATCTGCTACAAATTTTTTTTAATTTCCTGCTCAGAAAATCTGAGGCAGGAGTGTGAGAAAATTGGGGAAGAGATACAGCTGAGCTAAATTCATCACCTGCATTTGGAATAAAGATACCTGTTATCAAACTATTTGATGCTCTATACATCTCTATCCCAAACTACAAATTCTATAAACTTTCCTCCATTCCTTAATTTTTTTTAGTTTTCATGTCTGTCTTTTATTTTTTATCATTTGTAAGAACGTTTTAATCATTATTTATTTTTTTCCGTCCATATGCACATGTAGATTTTTACATTTCAAAATTTCCTTCCTTCCCACCCCTCCCTTCAGCAGCAGTCAGATTAGCATTAGGTGTGTATTTGTATATGTGTGTGTGTGTGTGTGTGTGTGTATATATACATATATGATAAACATGTCTATAGATTAGACATTTTCAGAATGAGACATTAGGATTAAGAGAAAGAGAGATACATAAGAGATCCCCATCCAGATGGGGATGACATTGTCTAACTAATATGGTTGTCCTGGCTCTCTGAACTGTTTAGAGGAGCTGTTTTCATCAAAGCAGATTACCTCACAGTGTTGTTGTTAATGTGCACTTCATGCCCTTAGTTCTGCTCCTTTTACTTAGCATTAGATCCTGTAACTCATTCCATGTTTCTCCACAGTCTGACCATTTATGATTTCTTATAGAACTATAATATTTCATTGTAGTCATATACCATGACTTGTTCAACCACTGCCCAATTGATGAATATTCCCTCAATTTCCAGTTCTTTGCCTCTACAAAAAGAACTGCTATGAATATTTTGGAACATGTGAGACTTTTCCTATTTTTATGATTTCTTTTGAATTTAAGCCTAGAATTGGAATTTTAAGTCAAAGAGAATGAACTTTTTTATTGCTCTTTGAGAAGAGTTCTATATTGTTCTCCAATGTTCTTCAGTCTTGATGTGATCATTCAAAAGTATCTAATAGGAGAAAAGGTGAAAAAGGAATATGTATTTCAACAAATGACTCATTAGCAAGACGATGACTAGATAGTTAAAAATAAGGACAGAGAGGAATTAGCTTTAAGGACATAATTCTTATATAGGTTTTGAATATCTACAAATGATACAGTTGATTAAATTCAATGCATTTATTAAAAACTGTAAATTCAATGAAATTACAAAAATCTTTCCAAACAACAAACAAGTGATTTCAAAAACTTGTTCTTGTTTGTTTGTTTTTGTTTTTGGTGCTATGAAACCGTAACCCAAAGTAGAGGAAAGGGTACTTCCTTTACCTTCTCTAATGATTACAGAAAATTATTTATATCAGAGTTGTCAAACAAGTAGCTCATAGGACTCATATGTCCCAAAATGTTCCAGAGAATGGCAGATTAAAATATAATTGGAAAATATTTTAAAAATAAGTAAAATACATTAAATATAGACATTATATTTCAAAACTATGTCAATATGTAGCCTGCCAATTTAGTGTCCCTGTTTCTATTTGAGTTTGATATTAGTAATCTTTGTTGTAAGAAAATTGTATGTTGAGAGAGAGAGAGAGAGAGAAGAATTTATACAAAAACAATGGTAGAATTTGAACAAAGGAATTCCCCTTTAGTTATTTTCATATGTTTAAACCATCAAATTGCAGGAGCATTAAGAGACATAGGAAATGAAAAACAAGACTGTCTCATATTTATAATAATATTGCATAACTGAAAAGCATTTTAAATATACATGTATATGTGCTATATCCAGTATTTTGCAAAACATCAAAGGTACAAACCCATACAAACATTCATACACATACATATATTTATAAGGGGTATGCATTATATTCTATTCTCTACATGAAGATGATGTGTCTACTTGTGTCTCTCTTGGTGTGGGCTTCAGGGAAATATGAATAGATATTGATAGAGTTTCCTCTCTTCACACTTCTTCAAGGAGGAACCACAGAAGGAGTTTTAGTACTGTAGAATAGAAAAGTTCAAAACCAGCCTCAAACACTAATCATGTAATCCTGGATATAACTTCTGTCTCAGTTTCCTCAACTGCAAAATATGAAATATAATAGTGCCTATTTTACAGAGCTGCTGTTAGGATTAAATGAAAGCACAATGCATAATATTTTAAACTCTCAGTGTTATTCATATATATATATATATATATATATATATATATATATATATATATATATATGTATGTATGTATAATTTCTGTTCTTTTACCACATTTCCTGCCAGGCAGAACAAAGGGTTAGAATTACATCTGTCTACCTTTATCACAACCCTACCATTATAATGTTAGTCTCAGCGAAATAATTTTTAGTTTCAAGGTGACTTCCTACTCACTGTCTCTCAATGGGAAGACTACACCAAGCCATGCATTGAAGTCTTCACCCTCTTTCAACTAAATGCTTGTTCGTCAATGTAAATATATAGCAAAGATATTCAATTGTCCAAGCTAATAGCAAACCAAAATAAGAGAAGAGAATGGAGAGACAGAGAGAGACAGAGAGAAAAATACAGAGAGAGAGAGAGAGAGAGAGAGAGACAAATGCCTGAAATAACACACAAAGCAAATGAGCTCTCATATTGGGAGCAAGGTAATTCAATAAAGTTCTACACCTCATCTGGAGAAATTTCTTGAGGTTAGTAAAGTAGAAGCAGGAAGATAGTCTAGTGGCTGGCTCATCTACATAATAATAGCTAACATTTATATAACACAGTGAGTCAGGGACTGTGCTAAACAATTATAATTATCATCTTACTTGATCTTCACAAAAGCCTTGTGAGGTAGATGCTGTTATTATCCCATTCTATAGAAAAGAAAATAGAGGTCAACAGTTTCAATGACTTTCCCAAAATTTTGTTTATTTGAGGACAGACTTAAACTCAGATCTTTGAGACTACAGGGTCCAGTATTCTATTCAGTTGTACCTTCTAGCTAGACATCATATACACATGCTGATTTCTTTTCCTTTTTTGATTTATTTATTCATTTTCATCCATATGCACATGTATATTTGTAAATTACAAAATTTCCTTCTACCTTCCCTTCCCATCCCCCTCACCCCTCAGCAGCAAAAAATCAGATTAGCACTGTACATGCATATTTTGATAAACATGTTTACAAATTAGTTATTTTCACAATGAAGAATTAGGATAAGGGAAACAAATACATTTGAGATAATTTTTATAAAGTGTTCATCAAATTCTGAGGGGTTGTTTGTGTGTGTGTGTGTGTGTGTGTGTTCAGTTTTTCTTTGTTTTTCTTCCTCTGGATGGGGATAATATAGTCCATAGCCAGTCAAATACAATTGTCCTATTTCTCTCTGGTGGCTGAGAGGAGATGCTTCCATCAAGGTTGTTCATTTCACAATGTTGTTGTTAATGTGTACATTATTCTCTTGGTTCTACTCTCTTTGGTTGCCATCAGATCCTGTAAGTAATTCCATGCTTCCCTAGAGTCTGACCATTTATAGGTCTCTTACAGAACAATAGTATTCGATAGTATTCCTGTATCATAACTTGTTTTGTCATTCCCCAATCGATGGGCATCTCCTCAATTTCCCATTCTTTGTCATCTCAAAAAGAGCTACTATGAACATTTTGGAACATGTAGGACATTTAGCTTTTTTATAATTTCTTCTGTATATAGACCTAGAATTGGAATTGCTGGGTCAAAGGTTATGAACAGTTTTGGGCATAGTTCTATATTGCTCTTCAGAAAGTTGAATCCATAACACCACCAGCAATGAGTCAATGTCCCAAACTTCCCCAACCTCTCCAACATTGATCATTTTTTCTTTTTTTTTCATCTTGGCTAATCTGATAGATGTGAGATGATATCTGATTATTATTTTATTTTATGTTTTTCTAATCAATAATGATTTGGAGCATTTTTGACAAACGATATTTCTTTAATTTCTTCATTTGAAAACTATCTGTTCATATCCTTTGACCATTAATCAATTGGGGAATGACTTGGGACCTTATAAATTTGATGCAATTCTTTTTATATTTTAGAAATGAGCTCTGTATCAGAACTTCTAGTTGTAAAGATTGTTTCCTAACTTTATGCTTTCCTTCTGATTCTGGAAGCATTGATTTTTATTAGTTCAAATACTTTGATATAACATAGTCAAAATCATTCATTTTGCATTTCTAATGTTCTCTAATTCTCGTTTGATCAGGAATGTGTCCCCCTTTCCACAGATCTGATAGACAATTTCTTAATCTGTTATTTATCTATGGTGTTGCTCATCTAAATCCTGTACTCTTTTGACATTATTTTGGAATAGGCTGTGGGATGTGGATCTTTGCATAGTTTTTGCCATACTATTTTCCAAACAGTTTTGTCAAATAATGAGTTCTTAGCCCAGAAGTTGATGTCTTTGAATTTGTCAAGTAGTATATTGCTGTGATCATATTCTCTGGTTTCTTTTGAACTTATTCTAATCCACTGATCCATTATTCTATTTCTTAACCAGTACCAGGCATCCAGTTTTATAGTATAGTTTTACATCTGGTAGAGCTAGGCCACTTTCCTTTACATTCTTTTTCATGAGTCCCCTTGCTATTTTTGCCCTTTTGTTATTCCAGATGAATTTTGTGACTATTTTTTCTATCTCAGTAAAGTAGTGATTCGGTAGTTTGATTGGTATGGCACTGAATAAGAAATTTAATTTGAGTAGAATTGTCATTTTTATTATATTAGCTTGACCTAACCATGAGCATTTGACATGTGTCCAGTTAGTTAGATCTGAGTTTATTTGGGTGAGAAGTGCTTTATAATTGTTTTATACAGCTTCTGGATTCGTCTTGGGAAATAGATTTCCGAACATTTAATGTTATCTACAGTTATTTTAAATGGACTTATGTGGGTTTATTTTACATACTGCTACTTTGCTGAATTTGTTCATTGTTTCAAGGAGTTTTTAAAATGATTTTCTCCTGTTCTCTAAGTATAGCATCATATCATATGCAAAGAGTGAAAGTCTTGCTTCCTTATTGACAATTCTCATTCCTTCAATTTCTTTTTTCTTCTTATTGCTACTCCTAGTATTTCTAATATTATATTGAATAGTAATGGTGATAATGGACATCCTTTCTTCACTCCTGATTTTATTGAAAGTATGCTGATTTTTCCCCAATGCTTTCCCTGCTTTCAGGTACTCAAAGATAATCTGGAACCATATATCATAACTAGATGCTGAAAGCACCAATTATTTCTTCTTTTGATGGTCTTGCCAATTTTGCTTATCATTCAAATAAGGATCATTGAATAATTAGTCTCAGCAATGCAAATGGGCTTCCCAAGGTAGGTTACATATGCAGATTTGGGAAAAGAGAATAAGACTTATAGTTAATATATCTTGCTGTTTAGTCTCCTTAACCATAGTTACTCCAATAATTCATGGTAATCTTATTTTAATGTCAATTAACTATGTAAAACTAAGTTTTAAAAGTGGATCTCAAAATCAGATAATGAGAATTGCTTAATATGTGGTAAGAGCAGTTAGGTGGTATAGGGGATAGAATGCTAGTCCTGGAGTTAGGAAAACTAAACATCCTGACTTCAAACCTGACCTCAGACCATTATTATCTGTATGACTCTGGACAAATTACCTTTGCTTCAAGTTTATCATCCATAAAATGATCTGGAGAAATAAATGACAAAGTATGTTTGCCCCCTAAAATAACAAATGAGCTCATGAATACTGAAACAACTAAACAACAACAACAACAACAAATATTTACTTAACAAGACATGTGTAGGTCCATAATATTTTGGGGCATAAGCTAACTGTAAATTAGATGAAAAATCATGTTCTCCATTAGGCATTGAGTTCCTAAATTAATTTTAAAGAGATCCAAATACTACATGTCAGTGGAAGGCTATAGATGTGTAATCAAAATATAATCTAATTAGTGGAAATACTGTGTTTGTTTTTTCTATTTACTAGGTGTATTTATGTATATAACTATATATATATATACACAAATATATATGTGTATGTGCATATATATGCATATTTATATATACATGCATATTCATATATACATATACCTACATAAATACATACACACATAATGTGAATATTTCTGATGTGCTGTAAATACATAAGATGATAGTACTTCTCCTTTTCTGGAAATTTACATTGCCAGTACTCAACTTTCTTATCCTTAGTCTTGAAACAGAACCTTTTCCTGATCACCTTCCATTGTGCAACAGCATCACAACTGAACAACAGAGCTTCTCCAAATAATGTAAGATACAACTTTAAAAAGCATCTACTTCCCTGGTGGTAGTTAGGTAATTAGGTTTTATTAATATTATTTTCCTTCATTACTGAAGCTAGACTCAATGAGAGGATTTTATATATTAGAGAGAGTATAGTAGGTGTTTAATAAACATTTGCTGTATATGATATAAAGGAGCTAGGCATTTAAGAATAGAACTGCAAATTATTAATGGCATAAAAGAAATGAATCTACTTATTAGTAAAATTAAGCAGTTTGGCAAGATGAATATTTTTAAGGTATTTGAGATATGAAACCTTGGTCAGGTTTTATATGGTCAATCAAAGAGATGACATAAAAATTTATGTCTTTTCATTAATAGTCCAATGCTCATTCTACAATGTTATTCTATTTCCCTTAACAATATTTTGCATCTGATTCAGTAAGTATTTTTGGAGTATCTATAATGCTAACTTACTTCCTCTACTACAGAACAGAACTTTTTTTTCCCCTCATACTATAAAGTTCAGTGCCATAGACTAGAATTTTCTGGTTTTATGAGAAAGTGGGACTTTAAATAGGCTTTGAAAGATGAATATCTAGGTAGAAGATGAAGTGTGATTAAAAGCACAAAATTGGAAATATCTAACAGTCCTAAAATAGAGTTGTCTAGGTAAAGCAATGCAGTCATTTTTGGAATTCCTGAGAAAGAGATTGTTAAGGAAGATTAGATGAGATTACAGATTTAATACAAAATTATGGACTTTGTCTTTTGGTCACTGGAGAGTTTTCAACAGTGGAATGAGGTTGAGAAAATTCATGGCATGATGGAAAGCACACTGGAATTTACATCTGAAATCTGATATTACCTGTGTGACTTTGGACAAATCAATTTCGTGGACTTTGGTTTTCTCATCTTGTGCATGAAAGGATTTGACTAGATTGCTTTGAAGTCTCCTTCTACATTGCTTCATTGCTTCTATGATAAAAGTAACTAAGTAAAATTAATAAGATTTATTAAATAATTATGATATTTCCAAAGGTCTAATCTCTTGCCATTTTATTAGAAAGATAAAAGCAAGATAAGAAATTGAAACTTAATTTCTTATCAAAAACAGAGTTGTTCTAAATAATATCCTATTTGAATTCATCATTGAGTGCCATTAATATCATAATTATCTTCATTATAGTAAAACTTTTATTTACTCTGTCAAGAAAATTAAATTACTTTTAGTTCTTGCCTCTTAAAAACATTTCTAATAAAATAGATAACAAAAACAATGGACATAAATAGAACAAGAAGAGAAATGCACAACTCCCGTATTCAAATTCTAAGAGGCAGTCTCATGAGAGAAGTTAAACTGAAAGTAAATATATCAAATAAGAAAGTACTGAAAATGATTTGAGCAAGAAATGAAATTATTTTAAATACATATGTGGAAAGATTTCGAAATAGTCTTTTTCTGTTCCTTTCAACATTCCCAGAGTGTATTACTATATGTCTCTGAGTACAGTGCTTTCATATCCATTCATTCTCTTTGGAATTTTATCTTCTATTTTTTAAAGTCTAGAGTTTATGCCATTTACATACACATAATTCACATGCATATATATATGCATGCATGTATATATGTAAAGAATTTTGAATATTTTGAAGAACTTGTACAAACTCTGTCAGTTTGTCATGATTTGTAATTTGAGCTCACCAATCTCAAATTTTGAGTACTTAATATTCATACTTTACCCCTATTCTTTCCTACATTTTGATACATCTCTTCAGTTCTTTTGACAATTTTCTTACATATTGATTCATCTCACATACCTATTATCCCAGAAAACCATTATTTCTAACAATATTTGGCATTCCTTCCATTATTTTGACATTGTTCAATTATTTCTTTCTATCTATACCTTACCTAGGTCTTATGCTCACCCTCCATCTAATTTGGGGAATTTGGAATTAACGATCAATAGTTATGAACCAATTCGAAATGAAAAATTGGTATAGTTTTTAATCTTTTCTCTTCTTACATCCTATTGTGGGCAAATGAAGTCTTTTCTGTATGGGTCTTTTCACTGTTTTTTTTTTAGGTTTTTACAAGGCAAATGGGGTTAAGTGGCTTGCCCAAGGCTACACAACTAGGTAATTATTAAGTGTCTGAGACCAGATTTGAACTCAGGTACTCCTGACTCCAGGGCCAGTGCTTTATCCACTGCATTACCTAGCCACCCCTTTACTGGTTTTCCAACAACTGTAAGGAAGATATGTGACGTGGTATTTCTTCTTGGTGCTAGCTGTACTTCCTTTAGCCTCATAAAATTTTAATAAAGTCTCATCTATGAGTTCATCAGTTTTCATTTTCATGTTATAGGTTTCTTCAGATGTGTCTTTGCATAATACTTCCTTGATTTTCCTTATTCTTTTCCATTTTCTTGAGAACTTATTTCTGAAGATTGTTCTGCTTTATTTTCAACAATATTTTCTCTTTAATATCTTATACTTCTATTTAGCACTAATGAAAATCCATCTTCTGGCTTAATGCACTTTTTTTTAGGTTTTTGCAAGGCAAATGGGGTTAAGTGACTTGCCCAAGGCCACACAGCTAGGTAATTATTAAGTGTCTGAGACCAGATTTGAACCCAGGTACTCCTGACTCCAAGGCTGGTGCTTTATCCACTACACCACCTAGCGGCCCCTTAATGCACTTTCAGTAGTTGTTCTCCATGCCTTGAATTCTTTCACTCCTCATTTCTGCCTCCTTGTTTCTTTGACTTCCTGCAAGAACCAGTTGAAACTACTGGATCACTTCAGTGGTATCTCTTTTCTTTGTAGATTATCAATGAGAGAGATGCTTGACTATTATCTTGCCCTTTAGATTGTGATCTCATTGAGGATACAGGATGTTTTTTGCCTTTCTTTGCATATTCAGTCATTAGGATAGTATCTGGAACATAAGTATTTACTAACTGCTTGCTAACTTGATTAATGAATCTGATTGTTATTTTGTTTGTTTTTCCTTGTATTAAAATATAATGCACAAAGGAAGATTTTGCATTTAGCCAAGCTTTCATAAAATTACTAGAAAACTTATCTGGTTTCTTACATTTTCTTAAAAAAGATATAGCTTATTTTCATACTAATTTACTAAAAGTGAAATAGTAGGTGGTTAATAATCATTGTCTGTCCATCACCCTTTTAGTAATACTGTCTTTCCAAATATTAGGCACCTATATTCTTTTTAGATTTCTTGAGTATTAATAGCTCAATGCTTTTAAAACTGTGCCATCTTAGTTTAGATTGCTTCCACATATCTTATACCTATCTCACTTTTGTTTAGAAATAGTTCCTCTTCTTTATATCACACATAAAGGAAAGAAATGTTAAAATATAAATATTGTAATTGTCATTGACGAATAAAATTTTTGTTATACTAATCTTGTTAGATCTGGTAGATATAAATACACACATGTGTGCAGTTTTCTATTTTATCTTGTATTTACCCCTTTTCAGTTTAATTTTAAAATTCTTTCTGGATCATCCAGATTAAGACTGTATACCAAGACTCTTGCAAAGACTCAAAAAAGGGCATGCCACAGTGCAATGTTTCATTATTTTATGGAGAGAAGTCTCATTTCTCTCTCTATGGAGGACAAAGTCTGGCAAGTTCTTCCATTCTGTAAAGATTTGAGAATAGGCCAGGCAATATGTTATGTCTGCTGTCTGAGAACCAGTCTAGCTGAATAGTATGATGCTCAGTTCCATGAAATTTTTATACATAGAAATGTATGAAACTAAAAAACAAGTATAAAAAGTTCACTGTGTCTTATGTAGTCTCCATCTGTTTTTACAGTGAAGGTGACAGAATGGTAAGAAAGGGGGGCAGAGGATGTGAAGAATCATAATTTTTGGAATGTCTATTAATATTAATTTAACTATTAGTATTGTAAATGTGAAATCCTCATCTAATAAATTACAAATCCAGAGAAACTGAATCTTCTCCCTAGACAACACCAAGAATGTTCAATCTGGAATTCAAAAGAATTTCTCAAGAACATTGATATCATATAATTAATGCCATTCTCTCACTTCAGCAATTTGATTATAGCACCTATTTCTGAAACTGGGGGATTTGCTATAAAATACTTTTTCTTTTCTCTCCTTTCATTGGTAGTTGTGCATTAATCTATAGCACTTTCCCATTCTACAGATAATCTCTTAATCTTGATACTGAAACTGAAAGATGGTGTCCATTAATTACAATTTTTATTTTACTATCACATTAAATATCATCTTTTAAGGACACCAATATCTTTTCTTCTTTCACATAGCTGTCATGTTCTTTAATTCATCCATTGGTTTTACTTTTTCTAGTAAAATATATATAATATCAGTTGATGTTGATGACCAGGGTAGGATGAGTTATCAATCACCCTGTAGCCTTAGAAACTTCTCTTTATATTTGATGGTAAAGGAGTTGGTGGGAAAGGGAGATGTAATTATTCCCTTCTCTATTCAAGGAGGCATGGCTTCCTTTCACAGCAATGTATTTCCCCTTCTATTGATGGAGAAATGATACTTCTTTCTTTGGTATTCTTGGTAATGAAGAATATATATTTTTAAAATGTGATATTTTGCTATTCCTTATTTCATGCTATTCCCTCTATCCAAATAATCAATACCTTCTCTGTAACTTAGAATCTTAGAGATAATCCCTGAGAAGTTTTGTGACTTTCCTAAGATCGCATCACCACTATGAGTACTTTCTGACTTTGAATGAAGCTTTTTTCGATCCTACTGAGCACCTGTCTAGAAGAGGCACAAAGTTATATGTTCTTTCCAAAGGACAAAAGATCATTATTAACTGGAGAGAGAGTTTATCTATTAGGAAAGGTTTCTTAGTTGATAAGGCATTCCATAATCATAATCCCTAAATACAATTTAGAATTAGATTAATCTTTTTTATAATGTTCAAAGCAGATTCTCAAATGCAAATCTTCCCTC
The DNA here is from genome assembly GCF_037893015.1 of Macrotis lagotis. Classification (NCBI taxonomy): domain Eukaryota; kingdom Metazoa; phylum Chordata; class Mammalia; order Peramelemorphia; family Peramelidae; genus Macrotis; species Macrotis lagotis. The sequence goes on from NC_133658.1 coordinate 631,936,492, forward strand.
AGGGAAGTCTTCTAATGAGTTTCTCTTTTCAGAAGATATATGCATGGTCTCATTTCATTTTTTTTCCCCTTTCAGCTTTGATCTACTCCTGTAACACTTATGGAAGGCAAAAACTATAGAAAATTACATGTGTTTTTCTTTCTTTTCCTTTTTTTTCTCTTTTCTTCCTGTCTTTATTTTAATCCAGTTATTTCACTTTTCCTATATTTCCAATTCTTCAAGATTAATATTTGTAACTGAGAACTGATAATCACCGGTACCTTGAATTAATGAACAAAAGAAGCAGATCTCCATACATCCACATTCCCACAGAGTGCTGGTCTTCACAAAGCTTTTATTTTCTTTCAGATTCTGACTGAACTGTGCCCACAACACAATATTGTTCTTGATTACACCTCCTACTCTGCCTAATTTAACTACTGCAACATCTCCCACAACAGTTCACACTCCTCTTCTTCCACTCTTCCTCCTCCTCACCCCGGTCATGTTAACTTTGAATCTACAATTTGGAGCTGGATAGAATGGTAGAGATCACATCTTCTGATTCTTTCCTTTTCATAGAAGAAGAAAGTAAAGCCCAGAAAGGTTCAGTGATTTTTCCAAATATACAATTTCTCCAGGCCCAAGATGGATATGGTCTTTCTCTCCTTGGAACTCATCATAGCTACTTATTTCCACTTGACTAAGAAACTTATGCATTAATTTATGTGTTAATTATTTGAACACGTGTCAAACTATCTCTCAAACCTCCAATAAAGTTTTGAGTATCAACATATTTTGGAAACCCTAAAGCATGGCTGCTCAAGCTTTAACTCTTTTGTGCCACATGATTCAACAAAAGCTTGTCAAGAGGCACATAGAGAATTTAATATTTATTTAGGACTGCAATATAATCCATATCATTAATATGTATTATAAAAATTTAGTAACACCATATGAATGAACTTTGAGGATCACATGTGATCATGGGCTGTACTTGGTCACATATGTTTCAAAAGCAATGCAAAAATGTGAATAATGGTGCTGATAATGCACTTTACATTTGGAAATTATTTTGTATTTTCTTTTATTGGTATATCTCCCTAGTAGAATATAAATTATTTGGGATGAAGCTATGTTTGAGGAAGGCAGAGGACACATTGAATATATTGCTACATAGACAGTCAAAAAGACCAGCATTTAATCAGACACATAAGATAGCTATTATGCTGAATAAGTCAAGAGGGAGAGAGAGAGAGAGACACAGAGAAAGAGAGAGAGAGAGAGAGAGAGAGAGAGAGAGAGAGAGAGAGAGAGAGAGAATACATATTAAAACATGATGGCTATATAGGAGGAGATAGCCACATATGTATACATACATATAAAAATGCATATATGTATAAAGGCTGTATAGATTTTCAATTATGTAATTAGCCTGGACATGAAAAAAAGAAATGTTTCTACCAAAGCTATTATAGAAGGAGAAAGGTCTATTCTATTCTTCATGTTAAATGACTGTCGTCTCTTTCCCCTTTCCCCAAGTTAAGACTAGATAAAATATACCAGTTGTTTTTATTAAGGAAAATATTTCTTCATGATATAATCCATAATTTAATATCATTTCTAGAAGTGTCTTCACTAAAGCAATAAGGATCAATTTGCCAAATGTTATATGAAGTAACAAGCAATTTAATCATCCAAGCAGGACAATATTCTGCCTACCTAAACTCCTCTTGACATTTTTATTGGCTGTGATATTATACTTTGCTGTCTTTCTTAAAGTTGCATGGGGCTGCAGTAAAAACAGCCTTTTTTTTCATTTGAGAAAAGACTATATTTCAGTGGTAGATGAAGTGGTCTTTTATAAAGTATAGTAGTTTGCAAATTGAATTACAAATTGATTTGAAACTTGTCATTAACTAAGACATTTTGGAAAGCCAAGAAATCTCTCCAAAATATTATACTTACTTAGAAGCAATGTGGTATAGAGTGGGTAGAAGAATGGACTTGGATTCTGGAAGACCAAGTTTTCAATGCCAACTTAAATATCTACTAAATGACCTTAGGCAAGTCTCTTAATCTCTCTGAACCTCACTTTCAACATATACAAAATGAGGATGTGAGTAGCGTCATCTATTAGATACCTATTAGTTCTCTATGATATAAATCTATTATTCTATGAAAGGACAATCATTCCTACCCATCATTAAATAATCTATCTATCCATTCACTATGCATAACATCATTAATTCCAAAAAAGTCATGGTCCCTTTGTTTTGCAAATCCATTGAAGCAGCACGTGTAAAGAACTTGTCATATAGGAGTTAATTAAAAATGCTTATTATCATCCTATAATTTTCCTCCTGGAATATTTAGGGCCAGTTATATGTAAATGAATGTCTAATAGGAAAGAAGGAATGGAACAAGGAAGGAAGAAAGGAAGGAAAGAAAGAAGGATAAATTTCATGTCACATTTTTAATTTTAATCTGTAATCTGTATTACTAACTATCACTGTCTTGTCAAGACAATCAATAAAACAATAATATAAGCTGTGATTTGTGTCAACTGTTGGTTTCTGAGTTTTAGATACATAAAAATTAGCAATCGGCTCTCATGATGCACTAGCATCATATATGGTTTATTTTAATTTTATGCGAACTAAGTAAAAGTAAATTCAAAATGTCCTTATTTTAATCACATGCTAGACATTGGAGCAAGCATAACTTTAATGGAAAAATGATCAATTTGCTTTTAGTTTGTTTTATTATCTGATTAAAATTAAATATGATCTCTGTTTTTCTGTAGATAATCTGTCCAGTCACATTACCTAGAAAAAACTTTAAAGGATTATTTTGCTTTCTTTAATTTTTTGTTTGTTTCAGTTTTATAATGGAATTCTAAAATAGTCAATGAACTTTTTAGACCTATGTCCAATATTTCATAGCAATATCAATTCAGTAGAAATGAGTTAGATTTCAAGTAAAGTATAATAATCACTATCAACAATGACTCCACGTAATTAATTCTTCCAGTCTTAGACTCATAATTGTGCATGTCTGAATTCATTTTACAATACCAAAATGAAATATACCACTCCTACATAACTGGAAAGAATGGCATTTTTCCTCAAAGCAGCTTGAAATTCCTAGAATATTTCCTTCGTGGACTTTGAAAATCATTTACCTTATTTGTATATAGCAAATCTTTTGGAGTTTGTCATATTTTCTCCCTACCTCTACCACCCCTTCTAGATAAAAAAAGACAAATGTACATTTGACTGAATTCATGAAATGGTGAATTTGGAGATATAGAAGGTAGTAGCATAATATAATGAGAAAAACAGAACCATAGGATTACCAGTTTTTGAAGGACAACCCCTTCAACCCCTTACACACAAATGGTCAACCTGACTCATTTATTAGCATGCAGGATTTCAGGAGGCTTGTTTTCCTGGTTTGTGCCAATCCAAACTTGTCAAGTTATCTTCTTAAGAATGGGTTCAGTTTCCATAAGGATATGATATCTCTCTCATGACATTCGATTCAGATCAATGTATGGAAACAATGTAAAGACTAACAAACTACCTTCTGTGTGGGTAGGGGGAGGGAAGCAAGATTGGGGAAAAATTATAAAACTCAAAATGCATAAAATATTTCTAAAAAAGAAAAGAATGGTTTCAGGATGGAGTCAAGATGGAGGCTTGAAGGCAGTAATTCCAGGAAACTCGATCCTCTAAAAGCTCCATAAGCTTCCAAATTATGACTCTAGCCAAAATTTAAAGGGGCAGAACACACAGAAAGACTGAGTGATATGATTTCTCTGTCCAAGACAACTTAGAAGCTCTGCGGGAAAGGTCTATTGCACCGGGACCCTGTTTTACCAGGTTGAGAAAAAACTGCAGCCACAGCACAATGCAGCCTAGGGATCATCATCATGAATAGCCTGAAGGGGGTGGTGAGAGAACTCTGGCATACCAGAGTGAGTGTGGAGAGAGAGTCTGCCTCAGAGTAACCCTGTGGTGAGAACCTGCAGAAAGAATCAGGGAAGCACATCCCACAGAAGGTAAGGGGGTATGGGAGAAGAGACTGCAGAAATATCTCTACTCTCACCAGGGCAGGACTCAGCTGTTTGCCCACACTCAGATCCAGGTTGCTGTTTGGGCTTCCATACTATGATAGCCAAGAAGGAATAATCCTCACAGCTCCAGGGCAGGGGGAGGATTAAATTATGGACAAATATTAAAGCACAGGCAAGAAAGTAGTCAGAGCTTGTCATAAGACCTTGCAGGAATTAAAGTCCCAGTGGGGTATCCCAAAATGTCCCAAAGACTTGGAAGTGCAGTAATTCAGTCAAAGGCTGAGTAAATGAGCAAACAAAAGAAAAAGAAGACACTGACCATAGAAAATTACTTTAGTCACATGGAAGATTCAGAAGATGATGAATTTGAAGTGTTTGTATCCAAAGCCTCCAAGAGAAATAGAAAATAGGCTCAGGCTATGGATGACCTCAAAAAAAGAAATTGAAAAGCAATTAAGCAAGTTACCAGAATAATTGGGAGGAGACATGAGAGCGCAGCAAATGAATAATGAAAACCAAATCAGCAGATTGTGAAAGAAATGTCAAAAAATACGGAAGAAAATAATATGTTAAAAAGAAATTTAAGCCAAATGGAAAAAGCAACACACAAGGTAAATGAGGAATATCTTAAAAAGTATAATTGGCCAGCTGGAAAATGTGATAAAAATGGTCTTTGAAGAAAATAACTCCTTCAAATGCATAATGGAATGAAAGGAAGCCAATGACTTTGCAAGAAATCAGGAAGAAATAAAACTATTACAGAAAAGCCAAAAATTAGAAGAAAACATGAAATATATTGAAAAAGCAACTGATCTTGAAAACAGATGCAGGTGAGATAATTTAAAAATTATTGGGCTACCTGAAATTTATGACCAGGAAAAGAGCCTAGATGTAATTTTTCAGGAAATAATACAGCAAAATTGCCCTGAGATCCTAGAAGCAGAATGTAAAATAGAAATTGAGGGAATTGACTGATCACCTCCTGAAAGAGATCCCAAAAGAAAAACTTCCATGAATATTATACCCAAACACCAAAACTCCAAGTCAAAGAGAAAATACTAAAAGCTGCCAGAAACAAACAATTCAACTACTGTGCCTCTGTAGTCAGGATTACACAGAATCTGGTAGAATCTACATTAAGGGCTAATAGAACTTGGAATATGATATTACAGACAGCAAAAGACCTTGATTTACAACTGAGAATCAACTACCAAAAAACTGAACATCCTCTTTCAAGGGAAAAGATGGACTTTCAATGAAATAGGGGATTTTCGGACTTTCTTACTAAAACAACCAGACCTAAACAGAAAGTTTGATTTTCAAGTATAAGACTCAGTTGAACCTTAGAGGGAGTGGACCAGAAGGACTAAAAATGAGGAACAATGATATTTAACTGTTTGTATTCCTTCATGGGAAGAAGATACTGATAACTCATATGAACTTTCTCATTTATAAAAGCAGTTAGAAGGAGCATATATATCAACAAGGCACAGAAAGAAGCTGAATTTGATGGTATAATATGGTAAAAGGATAGAGTCAATGGGTGATAAAGGAAAGTACCAGAAGGATGAGAAAGAAGAGGAAGAAAGGGCTAAGTTATTTCACATAAGAGTCAAGAAAAAGCTTTTTCAATGAAGTGGAATGGGATAAGGCGAGGGGGATATGGCTCAGAGAAGAAATAACATACACACAATAGGGCATAGAAATCTATCTTAACCTAGAGAAAACTGAGAAGAAAGTGATGGGAAAGGGGGGGAATGGGTGAATAGGTAACAGAAAAGAAGGAAAATTGTGGGAGAGGGTACTCAGATACACCATAATTTTGAACAGTTACAGGGTGAAAGCCGAGAGAGAATACAAAAAATGAGAGTGGGAAGGAATAGAGAGGAGGGAAATACAACTAGTTATAGCAACTGTGGGAAAAATAATGAAGCAACTTCTCTGGTGGCTATGATGGGGAAATCAATTCATACCAGAGACAGAGCCATTGGAATTTGAGCACAGACTTAAGTACATTTTTTCTCTCTCACTATTCTTGAGGTTTCTCATCTTCTTTGGCAGGGGAGGGGGATTATGTTTACTTTCATAAAAAGATTATTGTAATATTATAAAATAAATCAAAAAATAAATTTAAAAAATTTAAAAAGAATGAGTTCAGAAACTCAAACCCACTTTAATTTTAGAATCATTTACAACCCTATTCCTAAATCTATCTATGTAAATAACTACTGCCTTCTGAGTAGGTATGAGCTACAAATATAACATTATCTCAATATTTGCTTGGCATCAGGGTAAGTTAAACTCATAACAACTTTAGTTGCATTTTTAAAGTCATTCATCAAATAGCCTTATAAATGTCAGTTAATTGTTCTACATTTGAAATTAAGCCTGTTAATGCATTTCAAAGAATGGAATAAGATACATATTTTTTAACATAACCCCAAATGTTTCCTTTATAAATAGACAGAAATTTGAGCTCCAAAATCACAGCTTAGACATATCAAAATAAAAAGGACATAAGTGAGAAGTTAACATATTGGAACAAAGTTGAGGGTTAAAAAAACTGGAATCCTGTATTGCTTTTTTTTGGTGGTACTGTGTTTTTCTCTTCTGATATAAGTGAAACTGCTCCTGAAAAAGAAAATTGAATCTCTCAAGTGCCAATATAATTCTAAACATTTTTTTTTACTTCAACACATTTCCCACTCATTATTTGCACTTAAGGATTAGTGCTGTTCATATTCTAATTAGACATCAGCATGTACTTTCTAATTATCTCAATTCTAAACTATTAAAAATTAGAATCAAAGTCCATAATGATGATAACAATGAATTAGCCATAAAGCATGATGACATGAGTTAACTCTGCATAAGAACAAAATCTATTCTTTCAAAACATCATTTTCATTAAGTGAATTCTATTTCAAATTATCTGAAAATACCATTTACAGTAATTTGTGAGCTAAATTGAAATATCTAATCAGTGGGGGGGAAGGGAGGTCAACTGATTAAAACTGAGATCTTAAAAGACTCTTTTTAATAATAACACAATGCTTTACAATATAAAAACATTTTGTTCTACCTTAATGTTATAGATAACTTTATAAGTAACTAAATCACAAAATGGGTACTCATAATTCACAATAAATTAAAGAACTTCTAACATGAATAACAATGAAAATCTTAGGATATCAAATTAAAAGGGTAGCTTGATTAAATTTTTTTAAGACTATTGAGCCCTTTTCTCTGGAAAAATAAATAAATTATACATTATGGATATTATAAAAGTACTGAGATAATTATTTTTGCAGAGAAGTCAAACTTATAATTTTTAATCTATAGTTTCAATTCAATTCAAAACTATTTTATTGATCAAATATCCAAAAGTTAATGATAAACATATGGTTTCAAGTACCCAAATATAAGTGATCTGGGGAAATTTAATTAAAGATTTAATTAGAATCAAATAAATCTGATATACTGGAGTAAGGGATAATAAGAATGAAACATATAAAGGCAAGTAGAAGGCATTATATTTCAGGAAAGAAATAAGGAATAACTGACTCCATATAGGGCAGAAAAATTTAGAATCTTGGACCATAAGAAAATTTGACTCATCAATGGAGACCAATCATTTTTAAAAAAAAGTGTAGGACCATACAAATATAGATTTCCATTATACTTATCACTAATTAAATTATGCATGTACGCTAAAGATGGCTATGGATCTTGGCAATGTGGTAAATAATAAAAAGAAAATGGTTTTTGACAAGGGATAGAAAGCATTTCTAGATAAAATACAATAAAAGCAATGTGATTTCCAGTCAATTTTATTAATCAGCTTTGTAGAGGGGAAGTCAAATAAATAGTTTTTACCAACTTTGATTATGAGTACTTAGAAATGAAATTTGAGATGAGAGAGAAAAATTTCCAAATAAATATTTAAAACTAGGTAGCCATTGAATAAAAAGGATCTTATACAGGAATGACAGTAGTAGAAGAATAGAGTAATGATCAGGGATGAAAAAAATAGGGAACATATCAAACAAGAAATAAACATTTGTTAATAACTTACTCAGTGCCAGACACTGAGGTATGCACTAGAAAATAGTACCTAATCTTAAAGGAACTCACCATCTAATGAAGAAAGCACATGCAAACAACTATGTACAAAAAAAGCTAAAGACATAATAATTTGGAACTAATTGATAGAGAGAAGACATTAGAATTAAAAGGATTTTTAGCAGAAACTTGAAGTCAGAAAATCTAGGAGGTAGAAAGAAGGAGAGACAGACAGAACAGACAGAAAGATAAAGAGACAGATATAGCTAGAGATAGAGAGAGACATACAGACACACAGACAGAGAAGAGACAGAAAGGAAAAAGTGGCAGATACAGAGAAATAGACTATGGATATACATTAAATACTTTAGGATCTTCAAATTTTAATTCTGAAAAACAAAGTTTCATGGTGAAAAACTCAGAATATTCTAAAATGTTTGACATAAATTATCAATAATTAAAATGAATAAAAGTTGAACTAAGTAAACCAAGGTGGTTATCCAGAAAGATCTGGGATAAACTTAGATTTTCAAAAGAATGTACAAAAAAGAAAAGAAAGGTGCATAATCAAATACTATAAATGAGAAGAATGAGTCAACATGAGCAATATGTTAAATCCGGGAAGAAATTATTTCTCCTTAAAACTGTTAATGCTCTATATTTGCCTACTCACACCCCAAAGACTCCACTCATTATCTAGCTAAAACATACTTTGCCAGTTTACCACTGACATATGTTCTCTCTTCCATTAGAGTGCAAGATCCTTAACGGTAGGCACTATTCTGTCTATGTGTCTTCAGGACATAGTTTAGAATTGGATATTTAGTTAGAGTTTAAAGAAGTTTTTCTTTCATGAAGGCATGCATGAATTCATTCATTTGAAAGACTATGTAAGAATGTTATTTCAGACAAGATTTTCATTTACAATAGGAATTCTAGAATATTATGAAAATAAAATTTGCAGATTAAAGTTTAATAATATAGCAAGCACTTGTATTTTGAGAACATAAGATTTTAATTATGCAAACAAACTGTAACAATCAAAATTTGTATTTTAAGTTTTAGCTCCTATAATGGAAAGAAAAAGGGACTTGTTTGTAATAAAAGTATTCTGACAGTTCTTTACTGTGATATTTTAATTATTTAAAATATATTAAGAAAAGTACTTTGAAATGATGAATTTTTCAAAATACTAATTGGAGATTGGTCTGCTGATTATTTTTTTAGCATTAGATGTGTATTCTACAAGTCTTGTGAGATTTAATTATGTTTGCTAATTGTGACATTATCCCTATTTACACTAATTACTAATTGGTATAATTATACAAATCGTGCCTATACACACTAATTTACCTAAGATGATATTTAAACAAGCTTTGATTTACCCCCCTACCTGACAGAAGAGAATAAGGTTTTCACATATTTAGTTAAAGGATCAGAAGCCACAAGGACATTGCCAATGGGTTCTGAAGAAATCCAAGAGACTAGAATTATTAACCTTTGCACCTGTTATGTGAACATTAGAATTCCTTAAGAAAAGGGATACAGTTCTAGCAACAAATATTTAGTAGGGACCTCTGAAGTTAGTGAACCCATATTCCTCATTGTAAAGATGAGGAAGCTAAGACCCATAATGATGCTAAACAAGATAGATAAGTGGATAGATCGATAGATAGATTGCAAAAAGAGAGATGGATAGAGACATAACTGTATATTATATATACATAATTATATCTATATAATATACAGATACATGTTTATATACATCTATAAATATATGTGCATGAATCACATGTATACATACCTACAACTACATATATATGTGTGTGTATACTTTTATATACTTTTTATATAAAACCATGTTTGGATATTTGCATGTATGAATAATGTGTTTATATATGTGTATATGGATGTATTATATAGGATTCCATTTATCTATCTCTATTCATCATCTCATCCATAACAATGTCCTGTGGGTTGGGAGGGAAGAAATCAATGTTCTTTCTTGAGTACTACTTTTGGATTCATAGCAGATTTTTTTAGTGTGACAATGAGAATTTTCCTCTTCTAATTCTGTGACTTAATCCTCAACAGGTTTCCTCTTGAGAATTCCTTCAGTTACAGAAATATATCTTCTAGCTTTTTCTTATCAAAACCCAAGTAAGACAAAGAACAAAATTTTCTAGTTAATTTTAAATTTTATATTTTTTTCCAATTATATGCAAAGATAGTTTACAGTTTTCATCCATTTGCAAATTTATGAATTCTGTCATTTTTTTCTACCACCCTCCTTTCCCTCCCCTCTCCCCATGGCAGAAGACAATGTAATAAAAGTTGAATATAAATAATTCTTGTTTTTTACATATTTCCATATTAGCCATGTTGTGAAAGAGAAATTTGAACTAAAGGGGGAAAATATGAAAAAGAAAGAAAAAGAAAAAGGAAGTTATGGAAAGTGAACAAACTATGCTTTGCTCTGAATTCAGACTTGATAGTTTTGTTTCCTTTTTCTGGATGTGAATGGCATTTTCTGTGACAGGTCTCTCAGGATTTTCCTTGATCATTGAATTGCTGTGAGAAGCTGCATCCATCATAGTTGATCATCTGATAATGATGATGTTAGTGTATAAGATGTTTTCTTGCTACTGTTTACTTCACTTAGAATTTGCTTTCCTTCTAATCTTGGCATCATTGGTTTTATTTGTGAATTTTTTTCTAATTTAATATAGTTGAAATCATCTATTTTATAATATACAATATATCTCTTGTTTGGTCATAAACTTCTCCCTATTCCATTGATCCTAGTGGTGGAATATCTCTTTTTCTCTTGCTTTGTCTATGCTATCATCCTTTACATCTAAATTCTGAAGGCTTTTCAAATTCATTTTGATATAAAATGTGAAATATCGACCTCTGCATAATTTTCTCCCTACTATTTTCTAGTTTTCCCAATAGATTGTTTCAAATAGTGAGTTCTTATCTCAGAAGCTAGTGTCTTTTTTGTTTATCAAAAAGTAAATCATTATATTCATTTATCAGTATTTCTTTTCTACCTAATCTAATCCACTGATCTATTTCTCTGTTTCTTCCTCAGTACCAGATAGTTTTGATGATAGCCATTTTATAATACAGTTTCCCCCCTCTTTGCATATTTGCCCATGATTTCACTTGATATTCTTGACCTTTTGTTCATCCAGATGAATTTTGTTCCTATTTTTCGAAGCTTCTATAAAATATATTTTTGTTATTTTGATTGGTATGGCACTGAATAAGTAATTTATATTGGGATAAATTGTCACTTTTAACTATATTAGATTGGTCCTATCATCAGAAAATGACATTTTCTCAATTGTTTAAATATGACTTTATCTGTGTGAAAGATATTTTGTAATTGTTTACATGTGATTTCTGGATTTCTCTTGGGAATGTAGATTTCCAAGTATTATATGTTGTGTATAGTTACTTTAAATGGAAATTCATTTTCTATCTCTTGTTGTTGGGCTTTTTTGGTCACCGATAGAAATGATGATGGTTTAAATGGGTTTATGTTTTATCCTGCAACATTGCTAAAATTGATAACTGTTTAAGTAGTTTTTAAAATTTATTCTCTAGAATTGTCTTACTATAAAGCCTTATAACATCTGCAAAGAGCAAGAGTCCTCATCACCTATTCTTCAATTTCATTTTCATTGTTAAGCTAACATATCTAATGCAATATTGACTAAGAATGGTAATAAAGGGCAACCTTTTTTTCTCCTGAATTATTGGAAATTCTACTAGTTTATCTCCTTTCCATGGAATGTTTGTTGTTAGTTTTTAAAAGATACTGCTTATCATCTTAAGGAAAACTTAACTTATTCCTATACTCTCTGGTGTTTTTAATAGAAATCAGTTCTTATTTTGCCAAAGACTTTTTCAATCTATAATTGCATAATCAAATGATTTACCATATTTCCCTGAAAATAAGACATAGCATAATTTTTTTTCAGGATGCTTGTAATATAAGTCCTACTACAAAAGTTAGTCACAAGTATGATCATCAATCAGATTGATGCATTTAACATGTACATTGCAATATATGGTGCATACATTGAATTATAAAGTAATAATATTAATATATAATTAAATTTAAGTAAATGTTACTATTGACATTAATACTTAAATAATACAAATTTTAATAAAATAGTTGTAAATACTCAATCAGGTGCTTTTGGATAAGAGGCAAATGTCTATAAAAATAGATGAACTCAAAATTTATTGCCCAGTGATCAATTGGAGCACAGGCAAAAAGCATGAATAATGTGTGCACTTGTTAGTGTCAGAATGGAAAGGAAGTCCCACTGATATTTCTACTAAGGGCAAGAAATAAAAGATTGAATATGTTTCAGGCATTTATGTTCTTGAGACCAAAAAATCCTGGTGCTCACAAGTAGTTATAAGAAAGTGGTACATTTTAATACTGCCACTTTTTGTGAGGTGGCTAAAGAGGTATGCTAATCTAGAATTCAGTTAGTACTCATAGAACTAAAGACATGAAGAACTTGTTTGCAGAGACAATAGATTAAATAAGGATTCCTACAGAAATGGTTGCCAGAATCTAGATATTGCAATAAAGAAGTCATTCAAGAATAATTTATGATTGAAAAACTATGACTACTATGACTACATCTATGAAAATAGAATGGAGAGAAATCAGCATGAAAACTTTGTGAAGCCTAGCCTGCAAAAGGTTGTGATTTGGGTAAAGAATTCATGGGACTGGGGCGGCTAGGAGGCGTAGTGGATAAAGCACCAGCCCTGGAGTCAGGGGTACCTGGGTTCAAATCCGGCCTGAGACACTTAATAATTGCCTAGCTGTGTGGCCTTGGGCAATCCACTTAACCCAGTTTGCCCTGCAAAAAGGTAAAAAAAAAAAGAATTCATGGGATAAAATCATTGATGTATGTGTTGCCAATGTACTATGAGCAGGTCACACTGATAAGAAATATTTGATTAGAAGATAGCTCTATATTTAGAGATAGAGATTGGACAGAATGATTTTACATGAAATGAAATCACAATAAATTCAGGCCAGAGTTCAGGGTTTGGAGAATTAGGACAATGTTCCAGATATGATTATAATTGAATAAATATCACATGGCTCTATTTGCACATGAATAAATGTAGTGTATTGTACATGAAAAAATAAGCCCTATTATGTCTTTTGAAGCAAAAATTAATAAAAGATCTAATCTTATTTTGGGGGAAATACCATGTGTTAATGAAGCTATTGATATAGTCAAATATGCTCATTGTTTTTCTAATATTCAATCATTCCAACATGCCTGGTATATATCCTACCTGATTATGGTGTATCATCCTTTTGATAACTTGTTGGAATCCCTTTTCTAATTTTTTTGCTAAAATTTTTACCTCAATATTCAGTTGGGATATTGCCCTCATACATGGTCAATGTTTTTGTAGATGCAGAGAAAAGAATATAATTCTGTCTATCCCCATTTGATTTTATCCAGAAGCCTATCATATCCAAGTTTTCTAAAATCCCATTCATCTTCTTTCTTGTTAATATATTATTTTTCACGTTACTACAATAATCATGTTGCAAAAGTAAACATAATATCCCTTCCCCTACAAAGATGGAGAAATCTTAAGAAAAATGAAGTGAGAGAGACTTCTGGTCAAGATGGTGGAGGGAAGCCAGGCAGAGGGAACACTGTCCCAAGTGGCTAATTCTGGGTGCCCAGGGCCTGCTCATTTTACAATGGGACCTCAGGTACTAGCACCTTGCTCACTGTACTGGGGTGGCAATACCAAATCCAGCCTGTTGCGTTACCAAAGCTCTGTACTAGTCACCCTGATGCCCTGATGAGTCAAAACCAAGATGCCTCCGTTGATGATCTTTATTGTGACTGAAAGCATGTCCCTGGGTTCCATGCACTCTTGCTTGTTGGTCTGTGGTCCATCAAAATGAGGCAAATCTTTCCTGAAGTCCTTCCAGGATATCTTTAGCTAATAAATTGCTCCATTCTGTCTTTCTGTGCATTGCATCATTCCAGACTCTGTTTTGAGGCTTGATTTCACGTTGTTTCATAAGGAAATTTTTGGCTTCTTCTTACCATCTTGACTGCCTCATGGAACAAACATTTATTGATGAAGTACTTTGTACAAGAGTATGCTGAGTACAGTGATAGATATTACCAAATTTAATCCTCACACCAACCTTATAAGAACCATTATGTCACAAACTGTGTCAGACTCCTGATTTACACAAAGAAAGACTTGGGTTCAAAACTCTGACACACTGGCTATGTCATCCTAGGTAAATCACTTAAATTCTTGTTTATTCAGGCAATTTTATAATAGTATTCATTGTAGAGTAGATGCTAACCTACAGTGGTAAGAGATTAGACACTATTAGGCAAACTTGAAAGGTTTATCCTAGTTTTTTTTAATTTTTGGTTCAATGACATACCCATGTGAAAGGAGAGGAAATAGTACTACTTAATTTTTCTATTTATTTGATCCAAGATCAGAAGTCAGATAATTCTGAAAGTGAATCTCCTTTTTCTTCCTGCCTTTCTAGGACAAATTCTGGTCCCTGATTCGTTAATGTTCCTGAATTATGTTTGGAAATGTTAATTTAAAATAACAACAGTAAAATGATGAATTGCTATTCATGTAGATGTTATACTGTTATCAATAAAAATTTATTAAGTGGTTTTATGTATTAAAGCATTGAATGTTATTATATGCGAGGCATTATACTGGGCACTAAGGATACAAAAAAAGTGAAAGGCAATCCCAATTATCAAGGGGCTTATATTCGAATCAATAGCAAAGTTAAAGTCCTATTATTCTTTTTTTATAGAGTGAACAAGCTAGTGTTCCATAATAGAAATGGTTGCCCAAAACTCAGATCTTCATATATTAAGATAAGTATAAAACTTATTTAATGAAAATAAAACTTTTCCTATTCAATCTTGATTTGACCATAGGTGTTGTTTTTTTTGCTTTTTTGGTGTTTTGTTTTGTTTTGCTTTTCACAATTTCATTGAATATCAAAATAGGGGGGAATTATATTATCTTTCTAGTCAACAACTGTCTTTCATGGGTAGTAAAATATTAAAGAATTAAAATATTCACACTGATAATTAGTCTGACCTCTAGAAAAACTTGGATTTCTGGAATTTAGTTTACTCTTTTCTGCTTCTGTGAGCAGCTTGTCTTATTATTCAGTTGTTCCACAAACTCTTGCTACCAATTGTACTCTCTGTGTCTTTCCTGTTACTCTTCTCTGGAGCTCTAGTTTAACCTGTTTTATAAAAAATATATCAGTTATCATCCTAAAAGATTCCAACATTTCATTATTGAGCCTACCCATGTACAAACTATATTGTTTTTCCCCTCTCTGGCAGCTAAACAGTCTATAGCTACTTGAGTAATTTTCATTATTTTATCTGACTCCAGAATTATTGTTCATGGTAACTTTTTTGGAGCCAAAAGATCACCTGAACTTTGCATTAAGAGGTTCTTTAAGATGCAGATTTCATGCCTATATTTCTTTAATTGGCCTAAAATAAGGTAGCTGCTTCCTGATAGAACCATAAATACTCCACAGAAGCTTCTTACAGAAATGTTGAGATCTATGTTTTGCCTAAGCAGGCAGAAAGGATGTAAACTATAATAAATACTCAGGGCTAACTAGACACAGTAAAATAGATGATTGATTAAGGGAGACTTTGCTGAAGGAATTATTTCATTCCAATACCTCTACCCATTCACATGAGTTCTCATAAATACATCAGTGACCATTTGATGATTTTGGGTGGTTCCATTGTTACTTGAGACCACTAGGAACAAAATATAATGAATTACAATTTCCTTGTAACTGAACTAAACCAGAAAAATTGACTCACTCTTATAAGGGTCTGACTGTACTGAATTCATATCACTCACCATTTCCATGCTACAGAAATTATTTTTTTAATTAAAGATTTTATTTATTTTGAGTTTTATAATTTTTCCCCCAATGTAAGTTCCCTCTCCCCACCCCCCAATGGAAAGCAGTTTGTCAGACTTTACATTGTTTCCATGTTGTACATGGATCCAAATTGAGTGTGATGAGAGTGAAATCATATCCTTAAGGAACAAACATATAAAGTATAAACAATAACAAGATCAGACAATAAGATATCAGGTTTTTTTTCTAAATTAAAGGGAATAATCCTTAAACTTTGTTCAAACTCCACAGTTCTTTATCTGGATACAGATGGTATTCTCCATTGTAGACAGCCCCAAATTGTCCCTGATTGTTGCACTGATGAAATGAGCTTGTCCATCAAGGTTGATCACCAACCCCATGTTGCTGATAGGGTGTACAGTGTTTTTCTGGTTCTGCTTATCTCACTCAGCATCAGTTCATGAAGATCCCTCCAGGCATCTCTGGATTCCTGTCCCTCCTGGTTTCTAATATAACAATAATGTTCCTTGTTATACATACACCACAGTTTGCTAAGCCATTCCCCAATTGAAGGACATTTACTTGATTTCCACTTCTTTGCCACCACAAACAGGGCTGCTTTGAATATATTTGTACAAGTGATGTTTTTACCCTTTTTCATTACCTCTTGAGGGTATAGACCCTGTAGTGGGAACACAGGCTATTCTAATGGACCACCACCTGGACAGTCTCAGGAGCTGGCAAGCTGCCCTGAAGATAAGGTGAGCTGGAGTCCTTGGGAGCTGGACATTCTGCCCCACAGTCCAAGGGCACAGGACACAGCTGTGTTTTACCACCTCCCCCCTAACATACCCCCTTATCCTGTAACGCAAGATGCTGCACATAAACCCCGCTTGTGCATTCCCCCCAATTACCTCATTTTCTTTGTTCTACCCTGGAAGGCCTAACAGTATATATGTAGAAGCTAAGCAGTACTAAAATTGAGCTGGAGGCATAAGGCAGTGGTGGCTTGAATGCTTATTTTCAGCTCCCCTCTGGGAGGTAGGTCATTGCTGTGAGCCCCAAGGTGAAACAAGCCACAACATAGTGGTATTGCTGGGTCAAAGGGTATGCACATTTTTCTTGCACTTTGGGCATAGTTCCAAACTTCTCTCAAGAAAAGTTGGATGAGTTCACAGCTCCACCAACAATGTAATAGTGTCCCAGATTTCCCACAACCCTTCCAACAATGATCATAATATTTTGTGGTCATATCGGCCAGTTGGAGACCTGTGAGGTGGTACCTCAGAGAATCTTTAATTTGAATTTCTCTAATAAGTAATGATTTAGAGAAATTTTTCATATAACTATGGATTGCTTTGATCTCCTCATCTGTAAATTGACTTTCCATATCCTTTGACCATTTGTCAACTGAGGAATGGCTGTTTAAAAAAAATATGACTCAGTTGTCTGTATATTTTTCAGAAATATTAGTTGTAAAGATTGTTTCCCAGTTTACTATATTTCTTTTTATCTTGGTTACAGTAGTTTATCTTGCAAAAGCATTTTATTCTAATGTAATCGAAATCATCTAGTTGGTTTTTAGTGATGTTCTCCATCTCTTTCTTAGTCATCAATTGCTTCCCTTTCCAAAGATCTGTCAGGTAAACTAGTCCTTTTTCTTCTGATTTACTTTTAGTTTTGGTTTTCATGTTTACATCCTGTATCCATTTGGATCTTATCTTGGTATAGGGAGTGAGGTGTTGGTCTAATCTAAGTTTCTGCCATACTAACCTCCAATTTTCCTAGCAATATTTATCAAAGAGAGAGTTTTTATCCCAATACCTGGACTCTGAGTATATCAAACATCAGATTACTATAATTGTTTCCTGCTATTGCACCTGGTCTATTCCACTGGTCCACGAACCTATTTCTTAGCCAATACCAGACAGTTTTGATGACTGATGCTTTATAATATAACATTAGATACGGTAGGGCTAAGACCCCTTCTTTTGCCCTTTCTTTCATTAAATCCCTGGAAATTCTTGACTTTTTATTTCTCCAAATGGATTTATTTACAAGTTTTTCTAACACAGTAAAGTAATTTTTTGGAATTTTGATTGGTAGAGCACTAAACAGGCAGTATAGTTTTGGTAGAACTGTCATTTTTATTATATTAACTCTACCTGTCCATGAGCAGTTGATATTTGCCCAGTTATTTAATCTAATTTAATTTGTGTTAGAAGTATTGTATAATTTTGTTCAAAATGTTTCTGAGTCTGCCTTGGCAAATAGACTATGAGATACTTTATATTGTCTGAGGTTTCTTTGAATGGGATTTCTCTTTCTAGTTCATCTTGCTGTATCTTGCTAGTCATATATAGAAATGTTGAGGATTTATGAGGCTTTATTTTATATCCTGCAACCTTGCTAAAATTGCTAATTCTTTCCAGTAGTATTTTGATGATTTCTTGGGATTCTCTAGGTAGACCATCATGTTATCTACAAAGAATGAGAGTTTTGTCTCTTCCTTCCCAATTCTAATTCCTTCAATTTCTTTTTCTTCTCTAATTGCTGAAGCTAACATTTCTAATATGATATTGAATAGTAGAGGTGATAATGGGCATCCAGCCTTCTTTCAAAACTGATATTACTGGGAATGCCTCTAGCCTCTCCCCATTAAATATAATGTTTGTTGATGGTTTCAGATAGATACTGCTAAGTATTCCAAGAATCAGTCCATTTATTCCTACACTCTCTAGTGTTTTTAGTAGGAATGGATGCTGTATTTTGTCAAAAGTTTTTTTCAGCATCTATTGATAAAATCATATAATTTCTGATAGGTTTGTTGTTGATATAATTAATTATACTAACAGTTTTCCTAATATTGAACCAACCCTGAATTACTGGGATAAATCCTGCTTGATAAATTGCTGTAATTGTTTTGCTAAGATTTTATTTAATATTTTTGCATCTATATTAATCAGGGAGGTAGGTGTATAATTTTCTTTCTCTGTTTTAACTCTTCCCGATTTAGGTATCAGCACCATATTGGTTTCATAGAAACAGTTAGGCAGAGTACCATCATCCTCTATTGTTCCAAAGAATTTATATAGAATTGGAACCAATTATTCCCTAAATAGTTGGTAGAATTCATCTCTGAATAAATCAGGACCTGGAGATTTTTTTAAGGAGTTCAATGATGGCTGGTTGAATTTATTTTTCTGAGATAAGGTTGTTTAGGTATTTAATTTCCTCTTCATTTAACCTGGAAAACTTATATTTATGTCAATATTCATCCATTTCAGTTAGATTTTCAAATTTATGGACATAGAGTTGGGAAAAATAATTTGAATTATTATTTTAATTTCCTCATCATTGGTAGTGAGTTCACTTTTTTTTCATTTATGATAGTAGTAATTTGGTTCTCTTTTCTTGTTTTAATCAAATTGACCAGAGGTTTATCAATTTTATTGATTTTTTTCATAAAACCAATCTTTGGCTTTATTTATTCAATAGTTTTCTTGCTTTCATTTTCATTACTTTCTCCTTTAATTTTTAGATTTTTCTAATTTGGTATTTAATTGGAGATTTTTAATTTGTTCTTTCTCTAAATTTTTAGGTGCATATTTAGCTAATTGATTTCCCCTTCCTCTAATTTATTCTTGTAAGCATTTAAAGTTATAATTTTTCCCCTGACAATCTCCTTGAGTACAACCCATAGATTTTGGTATGCTGTTTCATTATTGTCATTATCTAAGATAAAATGATTAATTCTCTCTACAATTTGTTTTTTGATCCACTCTTCATTAAAATGAGGTTATTGAGTTTCAAATTGGTTCTGGGTCTATAGCTCCCTGGCCCAATATTGCATATGACTTTTATTGCATTGTGATCTGAGAAAGATGTATTCACTATTTCTGTCTTTTTGCAGTTGATCATTAGGTTTTTATATCCTAGTACATGTTCAATTTTTGTTTAAGTGCCATGTACTGCAGATTGAAAGATATATTCCTTTCTCTCCCCATTCAATTTCCTCCAGAAGTCTGCCATATTTAGTTCATCTACCTATCTATTACCTCCTTAACTTCTTTCTTGTTTATTTTATGGTTCGATTTTTCTAGATCTGAGAGCAGGTGGTTGAGGTCTCCCACTAGTATGAGTTTTGCTGTCTATGTCTTCCTGTAGTTCTTTCAGCTTCTCTAAGAATTTGGATGCTATCCCATTGGGCACATATATATTCAGTATTGACATCACTTTATTGTTTATGGTATCTTTTAGGAGGATATAGTTTCCTTCCTTGTCTCTTTTAACACTATTTTTGCAGCTACTTTGTCTGAGATAAGGATTGCTACCCCTGCTTTTTTTCACTTAAGTTGAAGCAAAATATATTTTGCTCCAACCTTTTACCTTTACTCTAAAAGTATCTCTCTGTTTCAAATGAGCTTCTTGTAAGCAGCATAATGTAGGTTTCTGTTTTTAATCCACTCTGCTTTTTGATTATGTTTTAAGAGAGAGTTCATCCCATTTACATTCAAAGTTATAATTAATAATTCTTTATTGCCTTCCATGCTATCTTCCCTTTGTTTGTACTTTTCCCCTTTCCTGTCCCTTATACATATTCCTCATTATTTTGTTTCTGAATACCACCCCCTTCAGTGGTATATGTCCTGCCTTCAGTGTGTTTGCCCTCCTATATCCACATATCCCCTTTCTTTCCTCCCTTTTCCCCTTCCCTTTTCTTCCTTTTGTTAGTTCCCCTTTTCTCCCCTTCCCTTTCTCCATCCCCCTTCCCCTTTTCACCTTTTAATATTTGAGAGGTTAGATATTTTTTAAGTTAGTTAAGTAAGTATGTGTGCAAATTGACTTTAAGCCAAGTCTGATGACAAGAAGATTCATGTGTTTCTCATTTCCTTCCTTCTTCCCCTCTATTACAATAGGCATTTTGTACCTCTTAGTGTAATGAGATTTACCCTATTCAATCCCCTCCCTTCCCCCATCTCCTTCCTTCTTTTCCCACCTCTTAAGGAGGTAGTGTTTTTAAATCATTCATTCAGAGACATAGAGAATTCTGTGTATCCATCACTTCTAGCTAAGTACATTCTATCGAATAAGAGTTACATCTTGACAGTTATTAGAGTCTTTCTCCAAATTAGGGTTATAGCCAGTTTCATGCCATTGGATAGCAGTCTCATGGATAAGTCATGAGTGTCCATCACTTCTGGCTAGCTATATTCTCTCTGTTGGACTTACAATTCTCAAGAGTTATGAGAATACTTTTCCCATGCTGGGATATAGCCAGCTTCAACTTATTGGATAGCAGTTTTTTTTTCTTTACCCCCATTTTTTTACCTTTTTTTGTGTCTCTTGAACCTCCTATTTGATGTCCAAATTTCCTATTTAGCTTTGGTCTTTTCATCAGGAATTTTTGTAATTCTTCCATTTCATTAATTGTCCATCAAAAAGGTTGAGCTTTGAAGGATAGTGGATTCTTGGCTGCATTCCAATCTCTGTTGCTCTTTAGAATATCTCATTCCAGGTCCTTTGATGCCTTAATGTTGATACAGCCAGGTCCTGTGCCACCTTTACTGTGACTTCTTGGTATTTAAATTATTTCTTTCTGGCTGCTTTCTGGATTTTCCCTTTTTTTTTTGATAGTTCTGGAATTTGGCCATAATATTACTTGGTGTTTTTATTTTAGGCTCTCTTTCTTGAGGGGACTGATGTATTCTTTCAATGACTACTTTACCCATGATATCAGGTCAATTTTCCATTACTAGATCCTGTAATATTAATTCCAGGCTTTTTTTTTTCTCTTCAGTGTTTTCAGGAATTCCAATAATTCTCAGGTTTCTCATTCTCAATCTATTCTCAAGATCAGTGGTTTTGCTGATGAGGTATTTTATATTTTCTTCTATTTTTCTATTTTTTTTCATTTTGTTTAGCAGGCTCTTGACGTCTCATGAAGTGATTCGTTTCCACAGAATCCATTCTTTTTTATAGAAAGGAGATTTCTTCATTTACCTTTTGCAACTCCTTTTCCAATTGTTCAATTCTACTTTTCAAATTGAGGTCTTGAGAGAATTATATTCTATTTGCATTTGCCCAATTGAAGATCTGAGAGAATGATTCCCATTCTGTATTTGTCCAGTTGAGGATTTGAGAGATTTATTCTCATTTTGTATTTATCCAATTGAGGATCTGAGCGATTTAGTATCATTTTGTATTTGACCAATTGTATTTTTGTTTAGATTTTTTTTTGCAAGGCAAATGGAGTTAAGTGGCTTGCCCAAGGCCACATAGCTAAGTAATTACTAAGTGTTTGAGACCAGATTTGAACCCAGGTACTCCAGGGCAGGTGCTTTATCCACTGCGCCACCTAGCCGTCCCAAACAATTGTATTTTCTAAGGATGTGTTTTCTTGTTGCAAGGTATTGTCTCTCGCAAATATTCCAGTTGATTTTTAAACTCCTTCCTTATTTCTTCAAGGAAGTCTCTCTGTGATGGACATCAGATCATATTGTCCTCTGAGGTTCTAGATCTCTTTGAGTTAGGGTCTTTTCCTTCCAAGAATTTATCTATAGATCCACCTTTCCGCTGACCTTTCTTCATTTTGCTAAGACCTTGAGTTGGGGAGGGGCTGGTTTACAGAGGTTTGGGATCACTAGAGGCTTTGCTCAATGATTGCAATTTCTCCAGCTGGCCATTTTGACCTGTTGCTTGCTTTCTTTGGAGTGTCTGTGACCTCAATTGAGGCCTACTCCCTTAGCCTGGAGGGAGTGATTGAAGCTGTTAAATACTTTTGTCTTCAATCAATGGTGGATTTTAGCCTGGGGTGAAGTCATCCCTCTCCCTATTGTCAGCCAGGCTGGTTCTTCTGCTCATACACCTGTGCCTGGGGCAGAAATAATCTCTAATTGTGCTTGTTCTGGGAAGAGGCCTCAGCTATAATGGAGGTGTGGACTCAGAGTTCTTCAGAGCAGAGGAGACAAGGGATGGTGTCAGCAGCTCTCCAGCACAAGAAATCTCCTCCAGCCCTGTTGGCAAGCTCCAGAGGGTCAGCACCAACACCAATGTCTCTGCTCCCTTGTTGACCCAAACCCCCACAGTCAACCAGGCTCTAGCCCCACTCATTGAGCAGGTCTGGCTCTCAGGTCCTCACACTCCCAGTGCTCCAACCCCAACTCTAATTAGGCTGATCCACAGCTGATCCACCCTCTATACCCAGACTCACCCAAGGCTGTGGAAGACAAATCCTGAGGTAGATATTCTTTCTCCTGGCTTTTCTTTCTGGGTTTTGTGGATCAGATTTCTGTTAAAAGGTTTGTTTCATATCATAGATGGGGAAATATTATGAGATTTTAGAACTGTGCCTGTCTTCTCTCCACCATCTTGGCCAGAAGTCAGCCTGCAGAAATTATGTCTGCTATAGAATCAAATGAAAATAACAATCATTTTCAAAATTGTTGGGCATATTTTTTCCTAGACCTTAGGTCCAGTCACTTAAAAAAATATTCTTGAGTTCAATTGTCTCACTTAAGTTGGGATCATCTTTTGATTTCTCAGCAGAACATTTAAATAGAACAAATCAAAGTGACAAAGGTTACTTGACAATGAATTCATTTTAGTATAACATATTTAGCATCATATAGATGGCTAAGAATAATTCAATACAAAGGCATCTAAAATGCAGGTGACAACAAAATATCTTGGGAAAGAATATATATATATATATATATATATGTATAGATATTACAACATTTGCAAAAACATGACCAACTTACTGGCTATGTTATTTTTAAAATATGCTTCACTCCATCATCTAGCAGTGTCTTGTATTGTTGGACATTGAATAAACTTTTACTGAATTCAATATTTTGAGCTCATTACATTGTTGTGTAGAGGTTTCATAGACTATCATGAATATTCAACAGAGAAAATTGTGTTTCACTCATCTAGAAATTAGATTTCACACAGTCTCAATCATATGAAACATGGCATGTAACCAGAGGCAGTATTTTCAAAGGCCTATCAGAATGAGATAAATATCTCTGAAATGGCCCAAACTTTTCTGAGTAGCATGGAACTAATTTCAGACACGTGTTTTAGAATTACTTATTAAAACAAAGAAAAATTCAATATAAAGTTGGCTATTTTAATGTGAGAAATGATAGCCGAAAAGAGACAAGACACAAACTATAAAAAGTATATTAGAGAGGCAGGGCCAAGATGGCTGATAAAGGCAGGGACTCACCTGACCTCTCCAAAATCATATCAAATATCTTCAAATTATGACTCTATATTACCGTTAACTACAAAAAGACAGCTTTGATGATCTGTCACATATGGGCCAAATACTCCAAATACAAAGCAATGAAAGTAACTGTTTCCATAGCTGTCAGCTGACAGACTGTAATGAGTTCAAACAATTGATCAGAAAGAGATTAGAGGAGTTTTTTGCTAGAATAGACAAAATTCTCTTGCTTTGTCCATACATATTTTACTACCTCAAAGGAATGATCCAAAATAATAAATTACCTAGGAAAACAATCCTAATATTCAAGAAAGAGAGTAAAATAAAAATTTAAATAATTTGTCAATTGCTTGGTTAGTCATTGTGCTTTATTTTTGAAGAAGACCAAAATGACATCATTATAACTTATATAACATATTAGAGACAAGTTACAGTGAGTCTGACTGCCTGATTAGACAAAAATAAGCTCAAAATACTGTATCACAGAATAGTAACAATAGTCCTTGTGAACACCTATGCTGTACTCTAAATTACACATCGCAAGTTTCCTTTGATCTGCTTCAGGGCTGCTAAAGCCATCTCTCTAATAAGGGCTTACATACTGGGCAGTCTTGTGCTAATTTGTCCCATGCTGTATGATCAATTCAAAATTCTTAAAAGATAACTTCAGTATTCCAGTATCTCTTCTTCTGTCTTCCCTGTGAATGTCTGCTCTCTATGTCCTCTATAAAAGTCTTTTTGATAAGCGTATGTTTGACTTTTGAAAAATATAGTCAGCCCATCACAGTTCAGCTCTGCATGAACATTTGAATGTTTGCAAGTTAAGCTCAAGAAAGTACCTCAGGGTCTGGTTTCTTATCCTACAAGGTAATCTTCAAAAATTTCCTAAGACAATTCAAATGGAAACAATTCAGTTTCATGGCATCGCGATTGTAGACTTTTCAGGTTTCACAGGCATTCAAAACTGAGTTTAGCACAATAACTCCATAGAATTTCAGGTTAATAATCAGTCTAAGAATGCTTTTATCTCACAAACTTTTTGGAGACTCCTAAATATTGAACTAGCTGTGACAATTTCCATGTCAAATTCATAACTAATGTGTACCTCTCTGGAAAGTATACTGTCAAGGTAAGTGAAAGTATCTGTAGGCTTCAAAACCTCTCTACTTACTATAACCAATGTTTCCATATATGGAGGGTATGGTGGGAATGATGAATCATCTATTTTTTGTGGTGTTAATTGTTAGGCCAAAATTAGAACAAGGAGCAGGGGATAAATCCAAACAGTATCAGAGCCTGCACTGAGTGTGCAATCATTTGCAAATATAAAAGTAATACACCAACATACCCTGTACTTTCATCTTGGTTTGTATCCTTTTCAAATTGAAGAAATTAATGGCAGTGCAGAACTGGTCTTGATGTCATGTTCATCCTCAGTGAAGGCATTTGATAAAATGACTGAAAATTCATTTTAAAAAGAATGGGAGGGCCTTCCAGCCAAGATGGCAGAGAGAAGGCAAGCACTGTACTAACTTCTCCTAGTTTCCCCTCAAAAACAACATGAAAGAAACCTTTCAACAGAAATTGGATTGACCAAACCCAGAAAAAAAAACTAGGAGAAAACATTGACCATAATTCGGTCTCAAGGGACCATGGGTGAACTGGTAGCAGAGATAAGAGAACCAGTAAGAGGCAGGGTAAAGCCAGAGGACAAGCCTTAGCCATGGAGGCTTTGGTAAGTGGTCAAATCTAGCCACAGAATCTTTGGCTGGGGAAGCATAAGTCTGATGAATCTGAGCCTGGAGAGAGGGTGAATTCCAACAGAAAGAGTTACGGAGTGTGGCTGGAGATCGATACACTGGTCTTGGCTGATCTGGAGGACTGTGAGCTCCATACTTTCATTTTAGCACAGTCCTCTTCCCAGAACAAACACAGTAAATGCCTCCTCATGCTGCCCCTCCCCAGTCTCAGGTGTGGACAGCAGAGCTCCTTCAGCAGAAAGGGAGATTAACTACCCCTCCCAGGACCCAGCTTATATTGTTCAAGGACAATTCAGACCCTGCTATATAGCCCCTCAATCCCCCCAGCCCTAGGGAGATAGCATCAAATACTCCAAAGAAGGCAAGCAGGATATCCTATTGGCCAGCCCACTTGGAATTACTAAGGCAAGTGAACAAAACCTGTAGGATTTGCAAAAGCAACCCTCTGAGTGCCATCCTCCACCCAACAAGATCCTATCAAAAAGAAGGAAGACCAGCAGAAAGGGGGGCCCATTGAGAATTACTTTGAAAGCAAAGATCCTAACCCAGAGAAATCCAGAACTTCTGAGGAGACTATGAATTGGTGTCCAACCCAGAAAGAGTTTCTTGAAGAAATTAGGAAGGAGCTTAAAAATCATTTGAAAAAAATGGGAAAAAAACTCAAGAGGAAATTGACACCTTGCAACAGAAAATTAAAAACTCACAACAAGAAAGGAAGTCCTTGGAAAATACAATTGGACAAATACAAAATGAGAATAATTCTCTCAGATCCTCAATTGGAGAAAATACTTTTCTCAAAACAACACTTGGGCAAATGGAAAACTCCTTCAAAAATACAATTAGCCAATTGGAAAAGGAGCTGCAAAATGTAAAAGAAGAAAATTCTTCTCTTAAAAAAGGGGAATCTGTGAAAACTAATGACTTCATGAGGGACCAAGATTCTGTTAAACAAAACCAGAAGATCTAAAAAATAGAAGACAATGTAAGATACCTCATCAGCAAAACCACTGACCACAAGAATAGATCGATGAGAGACAACGTGAAAATACTGGAGAGCAAAAAGCTCATTACTATCACATGATTTAGTGATAGAAAACTGCCCTGATATCATGGAACTAGAGAGCAAAATAGTTATTGAAAGAATTCACTGATCCCCTCCAGAAAGGGATCCTATAATTAAAATGCCAAGGATAATGTAGATGAATTCCAGAACAATCAAATGAAAGAAAATCTGGCAAGCAGGCAGAAAGAAAAAAATTTAATGCTGAGTAGCCAAAGTAAGGATTACGCAGGACTTGGCTTCATCAACACTGAGGGTTTGAAGGGTTTGGAATAAGACATTCCAAGGAGCAAGGCATCTTGTAATTTATCAAAAGCTTCACTATCTGGAAAAAGAGAGCCTTCACTTCCAGGGGAAAAGATGGATATTTAATGAAATGGGAGACTTCCAACATTTTCTGATAAAAAGACTAGGGCTAAATAGAAAATTTGGATATCAAACAAGAGACTTAAGAGACACATGAAAAGGTTTAAAAAAAAGAGGAGAAAAGAAACAAAAAACTGCTATCCATTGAGATGAAACTGGCTATATCTTGACCTGGGAGAAAGACTCTAATAATTCTCAAGAATCATAACTCTATTAGAGAAAATATATTTAGCCAGATGTGATGGACACTCATGAGTTTTCTGTGACTCAGGTAGAATGATTTAAATATAAAACCTCATTAAAAAGGGGAACAGTAAGCAGACAGAAGGATGGAGGATACTGAATGGGGTAAATCTCACTGCATTAAGAGGTACAAAGGACTTATTGCAATAGAGGGGAAGAAGGGAGGAAGTGATAACTGTCTGAATCTTACTCTCAACAGATTTGGTTTAAAGTTAACAGACATGGGACAGCTATGTGGTTCAGGGGCAGCTAGCTGGTGCAGCGGGTAGACCACCAGCCCTGGAGTCAGGTGTGCCTGAGTTCAAATCCAGCCTCAGGTGCTTAATAATTACCTAGCTGTGTGAGCTTGGGCAAGCCACTAAGCCCCATTGCCTTACAAAAAATAAAAAAATAAAAAAAAATAAAGTTAATAGGCATACACTCAGTTAAGTAAAAAAACTTATCTTGCAAGTATAAAAGGAGGAAAAGGGGAGAGGGGAGGAAAAGTGGAACTAATATAAAGAAGGGAAGGAAGAAAGGAAAAAGAGAAAGGGGGAAAAGGGGAGGAGTTTGGAAGTAGAAGAGGAAACACTCTGAAGGTGGTACTATTCAGAAACAAAATACTGGGAATATGGATAAAGGCAAAAAAGGGGGAATATACAAACAGAGGGAAGATAGCAAGGAGGACAAGAAACAGTTTGTAATTTTAACTTTTAATGTGAATGGGATGAACACTCCCTTAAAACTTAAGCAAATAACAGAGCAGAATAAAAAAACAAACTCCTACAATATACTGCTTACAAAAAAGCCATTTGAAGCAGAGAGATACATATAGAGTAAAGGTAAAATGTTGGAGCAAAATATATTTTGCTACAGCTGAAGTGGAAAAAAATCAGGGTTAGCAATCTTTATCTCAGTCAAAGCAACTACAAAAATAAATAGATTTAAAAGAGATTATGAAGGAAACTATATCTTCCTAAAATACCATAGGCAATAAAGTAATTCCAATGCTAAATATGTATGCCCCCAATGTATAGCATCCAAATTCTTAGAGGAGAATTTGAAGGAGTAACAGGAAGTCATAGACAGCAAAACTCTACTAGTGGGAGAACTTAATCTCTCACTCTCAGATTTAGATAAATCTAACCACAAAATAAACAAGGAAGTTAATGAGGTAAATAGATGGTTAGAAAACTTACACAGTATAGACCTGTGGATGAAATTGAATTGGCATAGAAAGAAATATACTCTATTTATGCAATACATGGCACTTACATAAAAAGTGTCCATGTACAAGGGCATTAAAACCTAATTATCAATTGCTGAAAGGCAGAAATAGTGAATACATCTTTCTCAGATCATAATGCAATAAAAATCATATAACAATATTGGGCCAGGGAGATACAGACTCAAAAGTAATTAGAAAATAAATAGCCTTATTTTAAAGAATGAGTAGATCAAACAACAAATTATAGAAGGAATTAATTATGTCATCCTAGAGAATGACAATAAGAAAAGAACATACCAAAAACTATGGGATACTCTCAATGCAATTGTTAGGGGATATATATTATATCTTTTCTTAAAGAAATATTTTATTTATTTTGAGTTTTACAACTTTTCCCTAATTCTTGCTTCCTTTCCCCCAACTCCCACAGAAGGCATTCTGTTAGTGTTTACTTTGCTTCCATGTGATATATTGATCTAGTTGAATGTGATGACAGAGAAATCATACCCTTAAGGAAGAAAAATAATCTATGAGGTAATAAAATTACATAATAATATAACACTTTTTCCCCCTAATTTGATGCTAATAGTCTTTCGTCATTGTTCAAAGTCCATAATTCTGTCTCTGGATACAGATGGTATTCTCCATTGCAGATAGCTCAAAATTATCCCTGGTTGTTGCACTGAAGACATGAGCAAGTCCATGAGGGTTGATCATCAGCCCCATGTTGCTGTTAGGGAATACAATGTTTTTCTAGCTCTGATCAACTCATTCAGCTTCAGTTCATGCAAATATTTCTAGGCTTCCCTGAATTCCCATCCCACCTGTTTTCTAATGGAACAATAGTGTTCCATGACATACATATACCACTGTTTGTTAAGCCATTCCCCAATAGAAGGACATTTATTTAATTTCCAATTTTTTTTGTCACCACAAACAGGTCTGCTATAAATATTTTTATAAAAGTGATGCTTTCACCCTTTTTATCATCTTCTCAGGGTATATGCCCAGTAGTAGTATTGCTGGGTCAAAGGGTGTGCACATTTTGTTGGCCTTTGGGCATAAACCCAAATTGCTCTCCAGAAATGTTGCATAAGTTC
Source organism: Macrotis lagotis (assembly GCF_037893015.1). Taxonomy (NCBI): domain Eukaryota; kingdom Metazoa; phylum Chordata; class Mammalia; order Peramelemorphia; family Peramelidae; genus Macrotis; species Macrotis lagotis. The sequence continues at coordinate 631,966,540 of NC_133658.1, forward strand.
ACAGCTCCAACAACAATGTATTAGTGTCCCATATTTCCCACATCCTTTCCAACATTGATCATTGTCCTTTCTGGTCTTATTGGCCAGTCTGAGAGGTGTGAGATGGTATCTCAGAGATGCTTAATTTGCATTTCACTAATAAGTAATGATTTGGAGCAATTTTTCATATGACTATGCTTTTTTTTTGAAAATTTGGCTCAGTTCTCTCTCTCTATATATTTTTAGAAATTAGTCCTTTGTCAGAAATATTAGTTGCAAAAACTGTTTCTCAGTTTACTACATTTCTTTTGATCTTGGTTACAGTCATTTTGTTTATGCAAAAGCTTTTTAATTTAATTTAATCAAAATAATCTAGTTTGTTTTGAATGATGTTCTCTATCTCTTCCTTGGACATAAACTGTTACCCTTTCCATAGATCTGACAGATAAACTACGCCTTGATCTTATAGGTTGCTTATAATATGTTTTTTTTATGTCTAAATCCTGTATTTATTTGGATCTTATCTTGGTATAGGGTGTGAGGTGGTGGTCTAATCTGTTTCTACCATACTAACTTCCAATTTTCTCAGCAGTTTTTATCAATGAGAGAGTTTTTCTCCCAATAGCTGGAATCATTGGGTTTATCAAACAACAGATTTCTATAATTGCTTCCTGCTATTGCACATAGTCTATTCCACTGATCCACGACTCTATTTCTTAGCCAATACCAGATAGTTTTGAGGACTGATGCTTTATAATATAATTTTAGATCAGGTAAGTTTAAGCCACATTCCTTTCCACTTTTTTTTTCAGTGAATCCATGGAAATTCTTGACTTTTTATTTCTTCATATAATTTGCTTACAACTTTTTCTAACTCGTTAAAGTAATTTTTTTTTTGTATTTTGATTGGTAGGGCACTAGACAAGTGGTTTATCTTTGGTAGAATTGCCATTTTTATTATATTACCGTGACCTAACCATGAGCAGTTGATGTTTGCTCAGATATTTAATTCTGATTTTATTTGCCTGAGAAGAATTTTATAATTTTTTTTTTTTTAATTCTGCTTCTGCCTTGGCAGCTCGACTCCCAGGTATTTTATTTTGTCTGAGGTTACCTTCAATGGGATTCATCTTTCTAGCTCTTTCTGCTGTATCTTGCTAGGCGTACATAGAAATGTTGAGGATTTAGGAGGCTTTTTTTAATATATCCTGCTCCATTGCTCAAGTTGCTAATTATTTCTAGTAGTTTTTTTAGATGACTTTTTGGGATTTTCTAGGTATACCATCATGTCATATGCAAAGAGTGAGAGTTTTGTCTCCCCCTTCCCTACTCTAATTTCTTCAATTTCTTTTTCTTCTCTTATTGCTGAGGCTAACATTTCTAATACGATATTGAATAATATTGGTGAAAATGGGCATCCTTGTTTCACCCCTGATTTTATTGGGAATGCCTCAAGCCTATCCCTATTGTATATAATTCTTATTGATGGTTTCAAATAGATCCTGCTTATTTTTCTAATGAACAAAGCATTTATTCTTACACTTATTTTTTTAGTAGGAATGGATGCTGTATTTTATCAAAACCTTTTTCAACATCTATTGATATGATTATAAGATTTCTGATGGCTATGTTATTGATATAATTAATTATACTAACAGTTTTCCTAATGTTGAACCAACCTTTCATTCCTGGGATAAATCCTACTTGACCATAATGTATTATCCTAGTGATAACTTGCAATCGTTTTGCTAAGATATTATTTAGGATTATTGCATCTGGATTCAGCAGGGAGAGTAGTCTATAATTCTCTTTCTCCGTTTTAACTCTTGCTGGTTCAGGTATCAGTACCATATTGGTGTCATAGAAAGAGTTAGGTAGAGCTCCACCTTCACCCTTTTTTCCAGAGAGGTAATATGGAATTAGAAACAATTGTTCCTTAAATGTTTGATAGAATTCACTTGTGAATCCATCTGGCCCTGGAGATTTTTTAAGAGAGTTCAATAATGTCTTGTTGAATTTCTTTTTCTGAGTTAGGGTTATTTCAGTTTTTAATTTCCTATTCATTTAATTTGGGCAACTTTTATTTTTTGTAAAAATTCATTTATTTCACTTAAATTGTTAAATTTATTGGCACAGAATTGGGCAAAATAATTCAAAATTATTACTTTAAATTCTTTCTCATTGGTGGTGAGTTCACCTTTTTCCTTTATGGTACTAGCAATTTGGTTTTATTCTTTCTTTTTTTTATCAAATTGACCAGAGGTTTATCAGTTTTATTGTTTTTTTCATAAAACCAGCTCTTGCTTTTACCTATTAGTTCAACAGTTTTCTTGCTTTTAATATCATTAATTTCTCCCTTAATTTTTAGAATTACTAATTTGGCATTTTGTTGGTGGTTTTTAAATTTGTTCTTTCTCTAATTTTTTAGTTGCATATTTAGTTCATTTTATTCCTTCTTTCACTGCTTGATTCATGTAAGCATTTAAAGATAAAATTCATCTCCTGACAGCTGCCTTAAATGTATCCCATAGATTTTGGTATGTTGCTTCATTATTGCCATTATCTAGGATGAATTAATTAATTCTTTATATAATTTGTTTTTTGATTCACTCATTTTTTAAAAGAGTTTATTTAGTTTCCAATTAGTACTGAATCTATATCTCCCTGGTCCAATATTGAATATGTTTTTTATTGCATTATGATCTGAGAATGATATATTCATTATTTCTGCCTTTCTGCCATTGATCATTAGGTTTTTATGCCCTAGTAGATGGTCAATTTTTGGGTAAGTGCTATGTACTGCATAAAAAGGTACATTTTTTTCAATCTCCAGTCAATTTCCTCCCTAAGTCTACCCTGTCTTGGTTTTCTAAGAATCTTTTTACCTCCTTAACTTCTTTTTTGTTTATTTTATTATTAGATTTATCTAAATCTGAGAGCAGGAGGTTGAGGTCTCCCACTAGTAGAGTTTTGCTGTCTATTTCTTCCTGTAGCTGTTTCACCTTGTTCTCTATGAAGACAGCTGTAAGAACCAGATCAAAATTAGGACTAGGTCCACATGTGGCAGGGGGTGGGAGGTAAAGGGGAAGTGAGGGTATTTCACCTTTCCCAAATTATCTTCTAAATGGTGAGAGTTGATCATTAATTGCAATTGATATTTGTGAGAAATTTGGGCTCTTTATTTGCAACAATAGATCATATTAAAAATTAAAATCGTATTAATCTCCAATTTATAGTCTTATTAATTAAGTCTTTTTGAGTTTGTTTCTCTTGTTCAGTTAGCTCTTCCTTCAGGATTTATAAGCTACAATATTTGTTTGATTTATCTTTAATAAAGTTCTTATTTCATATTTTATTTCATTTTTCTTTTAATCTCAAGATAGCTTCTCAGGTCTTCATTTGAAACTATATAAATTAATATAATCCATAGTAAATATGTTAAGTAATATATATTTATTTTCTATATATATTAGATTTAGACTCAAATATAGACTAAGATATTATAAACTATAGTCTAATATAATTATATATTACTAATATATATTTACTATTATTTTATATGAAATAATTATTGATTCATTCAAAGCATTAGCAAACATTAGCAATTATATTTAAATCCAATTAGACTGTCTATATAAAATATAATAGAAACCATAAGGAACTATATAAATGCTAACTATAATACTAAGTTGTTACTCCAACATCTCTTTCTGGCTACGCCTAACTGCACTCTTCATCTCTAGAATATTGTGATTTCACAAACCCCTCCCTAAATTCACTCTCTTCATTGACTCATAAATAAGGCAGAAATGTCAAGGAATAGCCTTCTTACACTCTTATGGTAAATAAACTTCACTACCACTTGACATTTTTACATTATTTATATATTTGTTTGTTATTCTTAGGATTCTTGTTTCTCTTACAGTTGAAGTTTAAAATCTTTGTTCAGCTCAGTTTTCTCAAAATAAATGCATACAATTAACAAATTCTGTTAGAGAACACTTTTCTTGGATTGTTAGGCCAAGCTTCCCTAGAGGAATTATCTGTTACCGGAAGTCAACATATTTACTCCACTTTTTGCTTCTTTATATTCCACTTTTCTTTAATTTTTGATTGTAATGTGTTGGGAGATAAATGAATGGAAAATATCCTTAGTAAATATCTTGAATCACAGATTCTTTTTTTTTTAATTTTGTAGGGAATATTCTGCAATTTGGTGCCAAATTTTAGAGGTACGTTAAATCTAGTGTTTAACTCTAATAGTTTTTCTTTACTAATGGGTCCTGTTAAACTATGTTTTGACTTACAATTTAAATATTAGGGGAAATTTTTTGATGATTTCTAAAAATCTGTTTTTGGCACTTATATTTTATTGCTGAAAGTCATTGGTTTTAGATTGTTTTTTCCAGGCCTTTTTTGAAGTTTAGTTTCTTTGACTACATAGACAACAATGTATTCTTGCAATTTTATTGTTTTTTGATATATGTTTTACTATATAATTGAGTTTTTAAGGGTTTCTTTTTCTTTTCCTTTTCCTTTTCAAAGTTCACTGTTTTGCTAAAGTATTCTTGTTTCCCTTATCCTTTTAAGTTTATCTTTTATTCTGAGACCCCAAATTGACTCCCTATCTTTTATTTTTTTCCTAAGAGCATTAAACTCTTCCAACATTCTGGGAACTCCTGTTTTCATTTTCTTTTCTTTTCTTGAGCTCTAGTAGTAGTTACTATAGACTTATTTTTGTCCTATTGCATTTTTTCTTGTATTCATTTATGTCATCATAGTTCTTCATTTCATTCAGTGTTTTTTAGGGCAATCATTCCTCTTTTAGTCTGTCTGTTAATTTTATGTTTGTGTTCTTTTAAGATTGTTTTTCTTATTCTTCCATTTTTTTAAAATGTTATTTTTAATGGACTGAAAAGAATGAGACTGAAGCATATTTTATTTTGGTAATATCTACAGACACAATTGACTATCTGGCAAATAACTCAATAAAATATTTTGTGCTGTTATTATGAAAAAGATGAACATGTTCTATAGAATAATACATTTATATATATATATATATAGATAGATAGATAGATAGATAGATAGATAGATAGATATTCAGAACCAATGGAAATTATGGACCCCAAAATGATACACAAATCACTTGAAAATTAAATTTTCTCATGAAGATCACAATTTAAAGATTAACCACGAGGTCTTGAGGCAGTTCATTTCAATATTTACACAGTCCTAATTGCTAGGAAATACTTCCTTTATTCAAGTCTAAATCCTCTGTTCTTCACCTTCTACCCACTGTTTTGGTTATGTTATAAAGATCTAGTAGAAAAACGATAACCCTATTACTTGTAATAACCCTCCAAATATTTGAGGGCAGTTCTCATGCCCTTACCCCAAGGTAATTATGCATCCTAAACTACATTCATAGATCCTAGGCTTAAAATAACGTGTCTTTGAAATCTCTTTTATGATCCAGCTACATAAAGATATTGCTGATCTTCCTGGATATGATGTCTCCCTCAGAAAAATTCCTTCATATTTTTTTGAATGCAGATAAAAGTATACTAGTTACCCTTTTTTTCAAGATTTTTTTTTCTTTCTCATGGTTTCCCCCCTTTCTTCCCAGGATTGAAGTGAGAATCAAATGAGATAAAAATTTATACAAGTGTGTATAAATCTTAAAGTATTATATATAGCTATATAGATAGATGCATATGTTCGTGTATATGTATGTATATATGTTTGTGTGCATGTTTGTATTATATGAATATATCATTGTCATAATTTAAGGAGAGCGTTTTTGCTAATAAAACAACACATATGTTTATAAAACATATTTTTAAGGCTTAAAGCCTCATTTCCAAATCATACTCCAAAGCACTAACAATTACAGTCACCTGTAAGAGAAATGAAAGCTTCAAAAAAGCAGGAGACACAATTTTACCTGAGACTATTAATGAAGACAAGATAATCACTCATAAGGTCCTTTTTCAGATGGAATATTTTTCAGGTACAGTTTTAGTAAGTAATTTCTGCATGTATTTTTATGTTTGTATGCCATTCACATACCATCAGTTCTTTCTCTGGTTATAGATAGCCTTTTTTCATCATAAGTTCTTCAGTGTTGCCTTGGATCATTGTACTTCTTTGTTATTCACAGCTGATCATCTTACAATATTGTGTATACTTTGTTTACAGTACATTTATCTTTCCATCAACTCATGTGAATCTTTTAAGGATTTTCTGAGAGCATCCTGTTCATTATTTCTTACAGCAAAATAGTATTCAATCAACATCACGGCACTATTTGTTCAGCCATTTCTCAACTGATGGGCATTCACACAATTTCCAATTCTTTGCCAGAGGAGTTGCTATAAATATTTTTGTACATATATATCCTTTACCATTTTGCTTTTTTATAGCTCTTTGGAGATACAGGCCTTGTAGTGGGATTGCTAGGTCAAAGTATATGCATAGTTTTATGGCTTTTAGGTCAAGTCTCCAAATTCCTTTGCAGAATGGTTGAATCAGTTCACAACTTCACAAGAGTGCATTAATGTGTCACCTTCAAATTACGGACAGCATTCATCATTTACCTTTTCTAATCAATTAGCCAATCTAATAGGAATGACTCAGTATCTCAAAATTCTTTTAATTTGCATTTTTCTCCAACCTATAGTGAGCTAGAACATTTTTTCATATGGATATGTTTGGATTAATTACTTTATCTGATAACTGCTTACATCTTTTGGTCTTTTATCAGTTGAGGAATGGCTATAATTTTTATAAATTTGACTCAGTTTTATAAATATTTGAGAAATGGGACTTAAAATTTCAAAAGATATTCTTTGTGTTTCAAATTTTCTTTTTCACATTTGTTATTGCTCACTGTATTTTCCTCCATTCTATTTCTCCCCATTTATTATTCCCTCTCTCCTTTCTCCCTATCTCTCCTCCAAAGTGTTTTGCTTCTGAATATCCTTCTCCAATCTACACTCCAACTATTTCACTGCCACTCCCTTTTCTTCTTTCATTCCCTTTCTACTTCCCTGTAGATTTTAATAACCAATATACATAAATTGCTATACAATATACATAGATATCTATACTTAATTGTGTCCCTCTTTGATCCAGTTCTGAAGGAAGTATGACATTTCTCTCATCTCTCCCTTTTAACCCTTCACTATAAATGCTTTTTTCCTTGCTATTCTTTGCATATGATAATTTACCCATTCAACTTCTCCCTTTCCCTTCCCCCAGTACATTCTTCTCTCATCCCTTTATTTTATATTTAGATATCAACACCTCACATTCAATTCACACCTGTGTCCTCTGTCTAAATATATACCTTTCGATTCCATAATAATGAGAAAGCTCATATGAATTTCCAGTATTATCTTCCCATGTAGGAATATAAACATCTATCTTTATTAAATCTCTTATGATTTCTCCTTCCTGTTTATTTTTTTTATGATTATCTTGAGCCTTGTATTTAAAGATCAAATTTTCTGTTCGACTCTGGTCTTTTCATCAGGAAAGTTTGAAAGTTCTCTATCTCATTGAACTAGTACATGTTTCCCACTGAAATATTATACTCAATTTTTCTGGATAATCAATTCTTAGTTACAATATCAGCTTTTTTGCCCTCTGATATCATATTCTATGCCCGCTAATCCTTTAATATAGAAGCTGTTAAATCTTGTGTTATCCTGTGTTATCCATGAAATTAGACTTGTTCCTTTCTGGTAGCTTACAATATTTTCTCCTTGACCAGGAAATTCTGAGGATTTTTCCTTTGGAGATTTCTTTTAGGAGATAATTATTAGATTATTCAGTTATTATTTTACCCTCTTGTTTCTAGAGTTTCAAGGAATCTTTCCTGTATATTTTCATGAAAGATGATATTTAGGTTCTTTTTGAGATTTTTTTTAAAGATTCCAATAATATTTAAACTATGTTTCCTGAAGCTATTTTCCAAGTCACTTTTATTTTCAAGATACATTTCACATCGTCTTCTATTTTTTCCATTCTTTTGGTTTTGTATCACTATTTCTTAATTCTTATAAAGTCATTAGCCTCCATTTGTGCAATTCAAATTTTTAAGGAATAATTTTCTTCAGTGAGGTTTTGTACATCCTTTTCTATTTTTGCATATCCTACTTTGAAAGGTATTCTTTCTTTGTTGTGCTCTTGTTCTTTCATTGTTTGACCAATTCTACTTTTTAAAGCATTCTTCTCCTGATTGCTTTTTTTGTACTTATACCATTTGACCTAATCTGTTTTTTAAGGTGTTATTTTCTTCCATACTTTTTGTACTCTTTATCAAGCTGTTTAATGTTTTCCATGATTGTTTTTGCATAACTCTCACTCTCTTCTCATTTTCTCTCTCCCTCACCTACTTGATTTTCAAAATAATTTTTGACCTTTTTCATGGACTGAGACCAATATTTTTCATGGAACTTTTGCATGTAGGAGCTCTGATTTTTTTCTTCTTCTGTATATGTGTTTTGATGTTTCTTGTCAACATAGTAGCTCTCAATGATAACAATTTATTTTTTCTCATTTTCTCAATGTAATATTTGACTTCTTATAATGAGATAGGTTACAATTTCTTCTAGTTTTTCTATTTTTAATTTTGCTTACTGATACTTAATGACTCATAGAATCATTAGCTTCTACTTGAATAAGTCTATTTTTCAAGGAATTATTTTCTTCAGGTATCTTTCACATCTCTTTTTACATTTGGTCAATTCTATTTTTAATTGATCATCTTCTTTTTCCATTTGCCCAATTTTATTTTTTAAGGAGAACTTTTTTTATTCATTTTCCCAATTGTATTTTTAAAGAATTTGTTTTCTTCCATCAAATTTTTGTGCTTTTATTCACAAGATGTTGAATTTTCCTTGCATTTATTTTCCAATTTTTCCACATGAATTTTAAAACCCTTTTTGAACTTTTCCAAGAATTCTTTTGGGGATGAAGACAATTCATATTCCTCACTGGGATGCTACATGTAGTACTCCTTCTGCTATCCTGTTCTGCAGTGGTCTTGTGCTCTTCCTTATCTCTAAAGTAACTTCCTATTGTCACAGTTTTTCCTCTGATTTTCTTACTCATTTTGATGTCTCTACCTCTCTAGGTCTCCCAGGTACTGTTCCAAGCTTCTTGTGTTGGGGGAGGGGTTGCTTGCATACCTTCTATGTTATGAAAGCTAATGACTTGCTCACTGGGCTGGGGTCATCCCTGACAGATCTTCCATGTCAAGGCCATTAAACATTTGCTCATTGGGTTGTACCATCAAGTCCAATCATAACTTCCTATTCTGGAGTCTTCCAACTGGACTTCTGACTCAGGGTCCCAGAGATTTCAACTGCAGATATCTGCTGTGGCTGAGAACCTCAGGTTATCCTCCTCTGTACTCCTGCACTAGGTCACACTCCCTCTCCACCAGAGTGAGATAGACCTTGTTATACAATGCTCCATTCTGTTCCTTTGGGGGTTCTGTTCCTTCAGGATTTATATAGAAGCTTCAATAACATTGTTTCTGAGGAGATCCTGGAAGAGCTTAGGTAAATTCCTAGCTTCTCTCCATCATTTTAACTCTACCCCCTTTTAATTGCCTCTTAAATAGATGAGAGTTTCACCCCCTTTTTTACTGCCTCTTAAAGTATGTGAGAGTTTCTAGGATAAAGAGTATACTGTCACAAGTTCCAGGTCTTTTGTATGGCTTAATTCAGAGATACTTCTAGGGATCTGTAAATTTTTATTTCTTCCAAGTTGGTATCATCTAAGGCGGTGTCTGTTTCCTTCTCTTCCTGGGGCAATAGGTGTCACAATGGATAGAGTTAAAGCCCTGGAGACTGGGCTCTGGACCGAAGAAGGAAGGAAAGAAATGAAGAAAAGAAAATGCCTATTTATTGGAAAATAGATGCACAAATTGATGCATATAAGCAAAGAAATATTTTTCTGCTATAAGAAATTACATGGGTCCTGGAGTCAGGAAGACATGAGTTCACATCCAACCTCATACATTTAACCCCTCCCTTGCAAAAAAAGAAAGAAATTACAGCATGATTAAAACAGAGAAATTTGAGAAAATTTATGTGAGCAGATGAAAAGTGAAATAGAGACATGATTTTAAACCTCTAACCTGTGAATTTGACTTATGATGAATATTTGTTTTGGGAAAGACCAGTATAGCTGTCATCAGATATTTGATGTTTATTACAGTCTAGCTTGATTAAACATTTTTCTATTTGAGTTCTGAAAACAGAATGGGAATGATGACTAGAAGTTGAAAAAAAGATTATTTGAATTTGAATTAAGGAAATATTTCCAAACAATTTGAACTATTTAAATTTGGAATGATCTGTCTCAAGAACTAGGGACAAAAGAAAAATATATAGAACATGTAATAGCAGGGACAGTCCCCAAGCAGAAATAATGAGTCTGTTCAACTGTGAAAAGGAAAGCCTCCTTCACACAGTTTTATGGACAAATTTTAAGTGCAATTGAGTTATTCCCAGGATGTCACTCTTACTTTATTATCAATTATTCTGTGTTTTTCTTCCTTCGATCCTTCCTCTTTTCTTAATATTTATTTGAGGGGGAGTCTAGCCAAGATGGTGGAGAGAAGACAGACACTGTAATAGGTGCTCTCTCTTTCCCCTCAGAAATACCATGAGAGAAGCCTCTTAATAGAAATTCGATCAACAAAACCCAGAAAGAGGAACTAAGAAAAGAACACCTACCAAGAAGGTCTGTCTTAGGAGACTGTGGGTGAACGAGGAGATGAGAGCAGAGGATCAGTGTGGCAACAGCAGCTGGAGGAAGCCAGCCTCAGCCACAGAGACTTCAGTGAGTGACAAGTTCAAGATCCAACTTTAGCTGTGGAGTCTTTGGCCAGGGAGAGAAGAGCTATGGGAGGGTGAGTTACAGCACAGAGTCTCAGAGCCCACCTGGAGAAAAACCAGCTGAGCCAGGTACCTGCATTCCATATTCTCAGCAGAGTCCTTTGCCCAGAACAAACAATAAACAACCCCCCCACCACCACCAACACCACCACCTCAGGGCAACAGTCCCTCCCCCAGAGCCCAGTCCAGTGTTCAAGGTCATCTCAGACCCTGCTGCTGAGGACCTCACTCAAGAGAAGGCAACCATCACCCCCTACTGGCTGGCTCTTAGAATTACTAAGCCAAGTGAAGAAAGTCTTTAGGCTCTTCAAAAGCAAACCTCTGAGAGCTATTCCCTGGCCTAACACAAGATGTAAAAAGGCCAGAGAAAAGGGGGGCCCATGGAGAGATACTTAGAAGACATAGATCCTAACCCCAAAATATATAGCACTGATGAGGAGAATATGAATTGGTCTCCAGCCCAGAAAGACTTCCTTGAAGAAATCAAGAAAGATTTTAAAAATCAATTAGAAAAAATTGGGAAAAGAAACTCCAGCGGAAATTGCAAGAAAAAATTAACATCATGCAACAAGAAAACAAATCCTTGGAAAAAAACAATTGGACAAATATAAAATGAGAATAACTCTCTCAGATCTTCAATTGGGCAAATGCAACACAAAAATTATTATCTCAAATCCTCAATTGGGCAAATGCAAAAAGAAAATGACTCTCTCAAATTCTCAATTGAGTAAATGAAAAAAATGAAATGATTCTCTCAAAACTACATTTGGGCAAATAGAAAAGTCCTTCAAAAATAGAATGAATCAACTGGAAAAGGAGTTGCGAAAGATAAATGAAGAAAAATCTTCTTCTCTAAAAAAAAGAATAGAAAGAGCAGAAACTATTGACCTCAAGAGACAACAAGATTGTGTTAAACAAAACCAAAAGATAGAGAAAGTAGAAAAAATTGTAAAATACCTCATAGGCAAAAGTAATGACCTCAAGAATAGATCAAGACAGGAGAATTTGCGAATTATTGGCCTTCCTGAAAACATTCAAAAGACAAAAAAGCCTGGAGTTAATATTACAGGATTTAGTGATGGAAAATGCCCTGATATCATGGAACTAGAGGGCCTAAGAGATCCTAAAATGAAAACACCAATGAATGTTGTGGCCAAATTCCAAGACTATCAGATAAAAGAAAAAATTCTACAAACAGCAAGAAAAAAAATTAAATACCAAGGAGCCATAGTAAGAATTATGTAGGACCAGGCTGTGTCAACATTAAGAATATCAATAGGCCTGGAATGAGATATTCCAAAGAGCAAGGGAGCTTGGAATGCAGCCAAGAATCCACTACCAAGCAAATCTGAGCTGGGAGACTTCCAAGATTTCATAATGAAAAGACCAGAACTAAATAGAAAATTTGGACATCAAACAGGATGCTCAAGAGACACATGAAAAATGTCAAAAAAATGCAATACAATAAGATGAAACTGGCTATATACTGACTTGGGAGAAAGAGTCTCATAACTCTTGAGAACTGTATCTCTATTAGAGAGAATATACATAGCCAGAAGTGAATAGACACTCATAACTACTCTGTAATTCAGATAGAATGACTTAAAAATAATACCTCCTTAAAAAAGGGGATTATCAGGGGATATATTATATCTTTAAATGCTTACATGAAGAAATTAGAGAATGAAGAAATCAATGAACTAAATATGCAACTAAAAATAGAGAAAGAACAAATTAAAACTCCCCAACTGAATACCAAATTAGAAGTTCTAAAAATTAAAGGAGAAATTAATAAAATTGAAAGCAAGAAAAACTATTGAACTAATAAATAAAACAAAGAGATGGTTTTATGAAAATCCAATAAAATTGATAAACCTCTGGTCAATTTGATTATAATAAAGAAAGAAGAAAACCAAATTGATAGTATCATAAATAAAAAAGGTGAATTCTCCACCAATGAGGAAGGAACTAAAGAAATAAATCAGAATTATCTTACCCAACTTTATGCCAATATATTTGACAATCTAAGTGAAATGGATGAATATTTACAAAAAGATAAGTTGCCTAGATTAAATGAAGAGGAAATTAAATACCTAAATAACCCTATCCCAGGAAAAAGAAATTCAACAGGCCATTATCCAACTCCCTAAGAAAAATCTCTCCAGGGCCAAACATATTCATAAGTGAATTGTATCAAACATTTAAGGAACAATTTGTTCCAATTCTATATAAACTCTATGAAAAATAGGTTAAGATGGAACTCTGCCCACCTCTTTCTATGACACCACTATGGTGTTGATACCTAAACAAGAAAGAGTCAAAACAGAGAAAGAAAATTATAGACCTATCTCCCTGATGAATATAGATGCAAAAATATTAAACAAAATCTAAGCAAAACAATTACAACAAGTTATCACTAGGATAATACATTATAATCAAGTAGGATTTATCCCAGGAATGCAGGGTTGTTTCAATATTAGGAAAATTGTTAGTGTAATTAATAATATCGATAATATACCTATCCGAAATCATAAGATCATATTAATAGATGCTGAAAAATGCTTTTTCACAAAATAAAGCACTCATTTACTATTAATAAAAACACTAGAGTGTAGGAATAAATGGATTATACCTTAGAATAATAAGTAGTATCTATCTGAAACCATCAATAAGCATTATTTGCAACAGGAATAGATTTGAGACATTCCCAATATAATCAGCGGTGCAACAAGGATGCCCATTACACAACTACTATTCAATAACATATTAAAATGTTAGCCTTAGAAATTAGAATAGCAAAAGAAATTGGAGGAATTAGAATAGGGAAGGAGAAGATAAAACTGTCACTCTTTGCAGATGACAAGATGGTATAACTAGAGAATACCAAAAAGTCATCTAAAAAAACTACTAAAAATAATTAGCAACTTTAGCAAAGGAGAAGGATATAAAATAAACCCTTATAAATCCTCAACATTTCTATATATGACTAGTAAGATACAGCAGAAAGACCTAGAAAGAGAAATCCCATTCGAAGTAACCTCAGATAAAATAAAATACTTGGGAGTCTATCTGCCAAGGTAGACTCAAAAACTTTTTGAAAACAATTATGAAACTCTTCTCACACAAACAAAATCATATTTAAATACCTGGACAAACATCAGCTTTTCATGGATAGGCCAAACTAATATAATAAAAATGAAAACTCTACTAAAACTAAACTACTTGTTTAGCACCGTACCAATTCAAAAAAAAAATTACTTTAATGAGTTAGAAATAAAAGAAAGTAAATTCATATGGAGAAATAAGAAGACAAGAATTTCCAAGGATTCAATGAAAAAAGTACAAAAGAAGGAGGCTTAAACTTACCAGATCTAAAATTATATTACAAAGCATCAGTCCTCAAAACTGTCTTGTATTTGGTAAGAAATAGTGTCATGAATCAGAGGATTAGACTAGGTGCAATAGCAGGAAATGATTATAGCAATCTGCTGTTTGATAAATGCAATAAATCTGAGTTATTGGGATAAAAACTCTCTGTTTCATAAAAACTGTTTGGAAAATTAGAAGTCAGTATGGAAGAAACTTAGATTAGACCAACACCTCACACTCTATACCAAGATAAGATCCAAATGGAGATAGGATTTAGACATAAAAAACAATATTATAAGCAAACTCAAAGATCAAGGAGTAGTTTACCTGTCAGATCTATTGAAAGGGAAACAGTTTTTGACCAAGGAAGAGATAGTGAACAACATTGAAAACAAACTAGATAATTTTGACTACATTAAATTAAAAAAACTTTTGCACGGGCAAAACCACTTTAACCAAGATTAAAAGAAATCTAGTAAATTGAGAAACAATTTTTACAACTAGTATTTCTGACAAAGGACTCATTTCTAAAACACAGAAAACCGAGTAAATTTTCAAAACAAGCCATTCCCCAACTGACAAATGGTCAAAGGATATGCAAAGGCAATTTACAGCTGAGAAAATCAAAACAATTCATAGTCATATGAAAAATTGTGCCAAATCATTACTTATTAGAAAAACACAAATTAAAGCATCTCTGAGATACCACCTCACACCTCTCAGAGTGGCCAATATGACCAGAAAGGAAAATGATCAATGTTGGTAGGGATATGGGTAATCTGGGACACCAATACATTGTTCATGAAGCTGTGGACTCTTCCAGCCCTTCTGGAGAGCATTTTGGATTTATGCCCAAAGGGAAACAAAAATGTGCATACTCTTCAATCCAGCAATACCTCTACTGGGTCTATACCCTGAAGAGATTATGAAAAATAGTAAAACATCATTTGTACAAGAATATTCATAGCAGTCCTGTTTGTGGTGGCATTGAATTGGAAATTAAGTAAATGTCATTCAATTGGGGAATGGCTTAACATACTGTAGTATATGTATTGAGATAGAATTCACTTGTTCTATTAGAAACCAGGAGGGACAGGACTTCAGGGAAGCCTGGAAAGATATGCATGAACTGATGCTGAGCAAGATGAGCAGAACCAGAAAAACACTGTATACCCTAACAGCAACATAGGGGTGATGATCCACTCTGATGGACTTGCTTATCCCTTCAGTGCAACAACCAGGGACAATTTTAGGCTATCTGCAATGGAGAATACCATCTGTATCCAGAGAAAGAATTATGGACTTTGAACAAAGACCATAGACTTTTACTGTCAAATTAGAAAAAAATAGTTATATTATTATGTAATTTTACTATCTTATGCTTTTTTCTTAAGGATATGATTTCTCTGTCATCACATTCAACTGATATTAATGTATAACATGGAACCAATGTAAAGACTAACAATGCCTTTTGTGGGAGGTAGGAGGAAGGAAGCAAGAATAAATAAAAGCAAAATAATTAAAATATTTCTTAAAATATTTATATGAACAGATAATCACAGAGATAACATGTTAAGGGGCGTCAGGTCCAGATATAAGAATATGCAATGACACAGAAAATTGATCCATTCTCTTACTTCTACTTAGATAATTTTTACCTTTGAATTTACCCTGCCTCCTTTTGAAATATTCTCTGAGGTTGCTGATTAAAGACACAAATGTCAAATATCATTCATTATACATGAATATTCAACTATCAAGGTCTTCTATAAAAAGAAGCACTATTCTATTGAGTGTCATTGGACTTTAAAGCATCCACTGGTATTTAAGGTCTCAGTGAATTTTATTCAGTTTTTTGAATACCTGTTTCTATACACACAAACACACACACACACACACACACACACACACACACACACACACACATACACCAAGAGATCATATGCAAATGTCTGCCCCTGTCAGGGAGATAATCTGGACAAAAAATTAAATAAGGAAACTACTTATCGTAGAACTATGAATTTTGTTAGATAGCTTAAGCTTAGACAAAATTTAAATTCCCTTGAAAACTTATAATTGTATAAATTGTATCTTTAATTTACCATCTACTTTTTAGCAATTAAGTCTGATAGGAATGTTTTGGCCTTACTTGTTTCAATTCAAAGTCTCAAACTTTTGGTTAGGATTTTTAGCAATGTTCTCTCTCTCTCCTTGTTCATTTAATTCTCAGTCACCTCATCCTTCAGTACTCCATCTCTGCTCATCTTTAATCCAAGGCACTCTAATCCTATTTCTTTTTTTTTTAGGATTTTGCAAGGCAAATGGGGTTAAGTGGCTTGGCCCAGGCCACACAGCTAGGTAATTATTAAGTGTCTGAGACCGGATTTGAACCCAGGTACTCCTGACTCCAAGGCTGGTGCTTTATCCACTATGCCACCTAGCCACCCCTCTAATCCTATTTCTTAGCTGTTAATTGCTACTAGAATAAGTTAAAAAGTTATGGCAACTGATTTCATTGAAAATTCTTTCAATTTAACCTCAAATAGGCCTTTGCTCAAGCATGGAGATAATTTATTTATTTGTTCATTCATTTATTTGTTCATTTATTGATTCATTATTTGTGTTTATTTGTTGTCCTATTCAATTACTCATTCATCTATATATTTTTTTGCTTCTTTGCTAGCTTATTTATATATTTATTGGTCTCTGGTTCATTCTCACTCTCTGTTTATTTCAATTAGTAGTGACTATTTCAAACATTAATATTCCCTTTCTATAGGGGTGGCTAGGTGGCGTAGTGGATAAAGTACCTGACCTGGAGTCAAGAGTACTTGGGTTCAAATCCAGATATATATATATATATATATATATATATATATATATATATATTCCCTTTCTAGGATCCTGTTTTTCAACATGCAGATAGGGGTGGGGGGAGAGAGAAATGAAATTAATATGGCTTTTCAGTCTCATGAAGATTCATAAAATAAAATATTATCTACTTTGCACAAGTTACTATGGTGAATGCTGAATTTTAAATAAAACTTTTACCTGTGAAGTTGTTTTAACTAAGCACATATTCTTTTGTTTATTCTCAGAGAACAATAAAAATACATCGGGGGTTTTGGTAAGAGATATAGAAATTGATATAATTATTTTTTTACCTAAAGCAAATCATTTTAGAATGCCACATATATTGATTCTAATCTTTGTAATTTCAGCTTTAGTGCATGTTCATTTTCATAACATTTTATTTTTTCCCATAAATGCTGTGTTAACTCTAATGGTCTCTCAGAAAACCAAATTACTGAGAGCAATTATTATTATTCTTATTTTACACATGCTGAAACAGAAACTCAAGAGAACTTCAGATGAAACCTCTCAAGTTCCCTGGGTCTAGCAGCAACAAAATCTTCTGACTACCTGTTCTGCCCACAAGCAAGAAAACTAGAAAAATTGTGGTGGCATGTTGCTTGACTATAACCAGAAAATCCATTAAAGTAATTCTTGGTATTCCTATTCCTGGAAGCAGGTATGTGAATAGAGTATTGAATTGGGAGTCAGGAAGATTCATTTCTTTTCTAAGTATAATTTTTTGATATTTACTAACTGATATTTACTAGTTTGATATTACAATTATTTGATATTTACTCAGATATTTACTATGTTACCCTAGGCAAGTCATTTAACTCTGTCTTAGTTTCTTTTCTGTAAAATGAACTAAAAAGAAAATGTCATATCACTGTAGTATCTTAGCCAAGAAAATTACTCTAATTTTGTTTTGTTTTGTTTTATTTTAAGAGAAAAATATAAAGAATACCTTGATTTTATTTGTGCTGGGAAGAAAACTAGGTCAGTGGTTTAGAAATATATATTGGAGATAAAATGGAATAAGTTAGAAATTTGTAGAAATCTATTTAAAGTAATCCAAAAGGGAAACTTAACCTGGCTCACATACATATATTGAGAATGAAGAAGAAAAACTTTATGTAAGGGATACCAGAGGTAGAGTCAACATAAGAGAACAGAGAAAGCACTCAGCTGAGCTCTCACAATATTCCCTCCAAACAATTTCAAAATAAATCTACAATTTTAATTCTGAAGTAGCAGAGCCATTAAAAGTTCAGAGATGATAAAGAAGCCTGGAAACTGGACAGAAAAAGGTTACATAGTACTCTTGTGCTTGCAATGGATGCAGGAACAAATATTGTTGGAGGGCTCCATTTTACCTACATGCTTCTACATCATAGTTTAAAAGTGAAGAGGGTCATTCATGGTCAAGAGATCATAGAAGCCTTAAAGGTTAGTGTCACTAAGTTCCATGGGAGAAGGGCCCATTATAAATATAATCATTTGCAATGACAGAGGATCAGGAGGACTTTTTGATAAGAACTAGAGTGTAGAAGATAAGAGCATGGATCACATATCTCCCCAGATCGAACCAATTTGGAAACACCTTAAACTTCCAAATTTTCAGAACTATTTCTGAAAAAGCAGTGCACAAATGTCTGAAACATAAGACAGAATTTTTTCCCTACCCCCTAAGCTGGAAACAGAGTCCAACATTAACATGAAATCCTAATCAAGGAAGAGGGTGAGCAAAAAAGTTACTATAAAATATAGTATAATGACAGAAAAGATCAAGACACAAACCCAGAAGAAGAAAATAAAGTCAAAACAGCTACAAGCAGAGTCACAATTTATGTGTATGGTGGGGGGGGGTGAGGGGAGGGGAATAAATTGAAAACTCTAACAAGGATTACAGGAGAAGATTAAAAACTGATTTTTAGGATTAAATTAGTGTGATAGAAGGAAAATTAGGTAAAGAAATAAAAGAGAAGGAAGAAAATTTTTAAAAGAAGCATGGAAAGTACTGAAGGAAATAGCACCTTAATAATAACATTTTTATAAAAAGTAAAGTAGATAATTTTATATAAGAAATTAAAAAGGGTTTGCATAATCAAAACTAATGCAGCCAGATTCATAAGGAAATCGGGAAAGAAATTTATAGTAAGTTTATCTTATAAACTGGAAAAAGACATACAACAATTCACTGAAGAAAATAGTTCCCGAAAAATTTTTAATGAGCAAGTGAATGGTAATGCTTCCAAGAGAAATAAAAAAAAGAAAATTTTCAAGGAAAACAACCCTAATATGCTTTAACCAGGAAAAAAATAGTAGTGGAAAAACAATCATCAATCACTTCCTGAAATAGATCCCAACATGAAAACCCCAAGGACTATTATAGTCAAATTCCAGTCTTCACATGGCAAATAGACAATTCTTCAAGTGTCAAAAAAAGGAAAAGAATTGCCATTCAAATAATATGGATCCACAGACAGAATCAGAAAATACTTAGCATTTTTGTCATGATAGTCAATTTGATATGAAGTTGCATTTCTTTAATTAACAATGTTTTAGAGCATTTTGATGTTACTATTGATAGATTTAGTTTCTTCTTCTGAAAACTGCCTATCATTTGAACTTTTATCAACTTGAGAATGACACCTTTTTTTTAATTTGGTTTGCTTATTTTTTTATTGAGAAATGAAGACTTTCTAAGATACTTCTTGTAAATTTGTTCTCTGCTTTCCTTCTAATTTTGCCTTCCTTATCTTTAAATATAAAAAAGATTTAAAAAAAATTTATTAAAAAATTCTACTTTACTTCCCATAATTCTCTCTATAACTTGTTTGTCATAAACTCTTCTCCTATCCATATATCTGACAGATTCATTTTTTGATACTTTCCAATTTACTTATATTGCCCTTTATGTCTGAAACATTTTGAACTTGGTAAAGAGAAATGGCAATCAATGCCTAGCTTCTACCAAACTACTTTCCAATTTTCTGAGCAATTTTTGTCAGATGTTGAGGTTTTATCTTAAAAGTTTGAATCTCTGAGTTTATCAACCACTTGATTACTTTGATTGTTTACTATTGTTTATGATGACCTTAATCTAGTCCATTAATCCAAAACTTTATTTTTTATCCAGTTCCAGATTATTTTGTGGGTATTTTTTGAATGCCATTTTATAATAGTTTGATATCTGGAACTGGAACTGCTAAGCCATATTTCTTCATATTTATCCTGCGCCTCTTCTAAGTATGTTTTACTTCTAAATAATTTATTTTATAATATTTTCTATAATACTTCTATCATACTTTCTTTTTTATCCTTTTCTCTTTCTCTTTTCTCCTAGTGCTCCTACTTCCTTAACAGCTAAGATAAATTTCTGTTATCAATTCAGCTTATGTACATGTGTGTATACATTTATATATATATATATATGTATGTATGTATGTATGTATTATTACCTTGTTAAACCAATTTATCTGTGAGTCAGTTTCAAGTATCACCTGCCACTCCCTCATATTCTCTTTCACTGTAAAAGCTCTTGCTTTTCTGAGATAGCATTAGTTGATCAGATGTCCTTTCAAACTGTCTTGATTTGAGTAGTCAAATCTTTTACAGTTGATTATGCTTACAATATTACTGTTATGGTGTACAATGTTGTCTTGGTTTGGCTTATTTCTCTTTGCATGAATTCAGACAAGTCTTTCTATGTTTTTCTGATATATCTTCCTCATTTCTTATAGCTTAATAATAATAAATTATCACTATTATTTACCACAACATATTTAGCAATTTTATGTTTCTTTGCCACCATAAAAAGAGATGTTACAAAACTTTTTGTACAAATGTGTCCTCTCCCCTTGGTAATTGTTCCAAATTGTTCCCCAGAATGGATGGACTAGATCCCAACTATAGCAATATTACATTATCATTCTAATTTCTCCTTTTCAGCACTATTGCTGGAGCTGTGATGTATCCACCTTTAGAGAGAGAACTGATGAACTTTTTATAATATTCATAATTTTTGGTGAATATTTTCTTTCTTTTTCATTTGAAGACATGTTAAGGCAATTTTTAACATTCTTGTTTTATTTTATATTTTATCACATAAATATTTTATGTTTTCCAATTATATACCATAGTGGTTTCTATTAATTATTTGAATTTTATGATTTCCCCCTTTCTCCAATTCTTCTTCCTAACAGAAGGCAATCTGATAGTCCTTATGTGGGTTTCCATAATATGCATATGTCAAAATTGAATATTTGGAGAGAAAAATATCCTTAAGGAACAAAGAAAATATTAGAGATAGAAAAATTATGTAATACAGAAGATGACTTTTAAAAATTGATGATAATAATCTTTGGTCTTCATTTAAACTCCACAGTTCTTTCTCTGGGTACAAATGGTATTCACAGATCCCCTTAAATTATCCCTGATTATTGCACTGATGGAGTGAGCAAGTCTATCAAGGTTGATAACCATCCCATGTTGTTGTTAAGGTGAATAACAGAGAACTGATGAACTTTGAATGCAGATGGAAACACAATTGGTGGTTTTTATTTACTTTTATTGTTTTTTTTGTTTTTATTTCTTTTGCAACATCCAATGTGTAAATGGGTTTTCATGAATTCATATGTATAACAAATATCAATGATTGCTTGCTTTCTCAAGGTGGGGGATAAGATGAGGAAAGGGAGAAAGTTTGGAACTGGAAAACATTTTAAATGATTTTTTAAAGTTATATTGCACTTGAGAAATATTTAAGGATTTTAAAAAATATTGTGTAGACAGGACTGGCAGGACAAGGAAAAAGGAAGAGATTACTTCTTTTCAGAGTGGGTTTTTCTTGAGCTACTACTAAGAAAAGACTATCTTCATATGTATATTGTAAGATTTGTATTTGATTAAAAATATTTGGATTTTAAGCTTAAAATGAATCCTATCTGACAGAGAATTGGAAATTGAGTGAATGTCCATCGATTGGGGAATAGCTGAACAAATTGTGGCATATGTACATTATGGAACACTATTGTTCTATTAAAAACCAGAAGGGATGGGAATTCAGAGAAGCCTGGAAGGATTGGCATTAACTGATGCTAAGCAAGATGAACTGAACCAGAAGAACATTGTATACCATAACAGCAACATGGGGTTGGTGATGAAACTTAATGGAATTTCTCATTCCATCAGTGGAACAATCAAGAACAATTTTGGGATATCTGTGATGGAGAATACCATCTATATCCTGAGAAAGAATTTTGTAGTGTAAACAAAGAACAAAGACTTTTAATTTGAAAAAAAAGTTATCATATGCAATTTTACTATCTCTTATATTTTATTTATTCTTTAGGATATGATTTTTCCCTTAACACATTCAATTTTGATCAATATATATCAATCATGGAAACAATATAAAGATTATCAGACTGCCTTCTGGGGGGTGGGGGGGAGGGAAGCAAGAGTAGGGGGGAAATTGTAAAATTCCATAAAAATAAAAATAATAAAAAAGAATCCTATCATATTTTTCCTAAAATATCTACTCTTATCCAAAGGCAATAAAAAACTAATTTCAAAATAGTTATTTGAATTGGCTTTAGAAGACTAGAAAATCAAGTTGGACTTTGTTTTAATGTATTTCTGAAAAGTTACTTGTGAATGAAAATTTTGCAAACTGTATCACTTTACATAGTAGATATTCAAAGGACTCCTATAATAAGTTTTTGCAAGGTAAAAAATTCTATATTAAGTGAATAATCATCCCCTAATATAATCGATGTTCATATGTGTCTAAATATATATATATATATATATATATATATATATATCTTATTTATCTTTTCCCATCTTGAATAGCACTATCCATTGTTTTGCTGATGAGTTTTCATAAAGTATAGAATTTAATTATATTTAAGTTCAAGTATTTATGAAGAGGAAAGCTAAAAATACAAATGAAATTAGATACTGAAAAAGAACAGCTGAACCAGCATATTTCAAACAGGCTTTTCCTTACCAAGCATGCTGTCAGAAAGGAACCCCTGCTGATGTTACAATTACAACCTTTTTTTCCCCAAACATAGCAAGATGCTTATTAGCTTTGTAGGTTTGTAAAGAACAAAAAAATCATCCAATTAACCCCCAGGTGTGGCAATTAATTTGAGTCAATCAGGAATTTCCTATCCAATAAATTAATGTCATGAAAATGAGCTTCATTCACTGAATGTCATAGAAATTCTATTCACAGAAAAGTTGATTCAAATATGCCTTATGTGTACATCTGTTTATTCATTGTTGGTATATTTCATACATTTAACAAATCCTGTTGCCATGCTCAAGTTCCTCTCTAAGAAATACAAGACTGTGGCAGATGATTTTACCTGCATTTATATGCATTGTATACATATGTGAATAAACAGGGGAAAAGGAAAAAAACATGCTAATATCACAATCATGTTGGTCAAGATGCATAACAAAATTAACCATGGGGTTTAAGCAGGAAGCATTTTCACTATTACTCCTCAGGAACCTAATACTCATCTTTGTACCAAATGACTCCCCCCACCAAATCTTTTGATTTTAAAATTGCTTGTGACAATATTGGAAGAAAGAGAAATTGGAACAAAAAAAATCTTTCACAGAACTATGAATAAAGTCCATCTTCCAAAATAGAGGTAACCAGATGATAGAGTCATTCATGACATTTTTTTTTTTTGCAAAAGGAAAAAAGTGTCTGCCTAACACAGCCTGGTTAGTGAATTAGAATGCCATCTTTACTAGATTTTAAGTCCTGCTGCTGATCACACATCTTTGTCATGGAAGCAAAATGAACACAGGGTGATCCTCAAACTTCATAAAAGAAGACTGGACAGGGAATGACCATCATGAAGTTTCTTACCCTGAAACCATTCTCTTTTATTCCTGTCTTTTCCCTCTCCAAACTTCACTTTCTCATTTAATCTACTCCTATACCAAATGACCATGCATCCCAGCCTACCTTATCACCTCAGACTGAACATTACTTTCTCCACTCAAAATCTACCCTGAACTTCCTCTAGTCACTTGTACTCACTTGTACTGTGAAGTCTTCTATTAAAGCAGTTTAATATATATATTTTGAAGTGAATTGAAGTTGATATGTCAGGTGACCTCTCTGTCACTCACTGCTAAGGAATTTAGTATCTAGTAGTCAAGATATTGGTAATGAACAGGAGAGTAAGAGGAAAAGATGAAGGAATCCTCACCATCAGGTTGATATGAAAAATCATCATTTGTCATATGAATTAAATAAGATCCAAAGAACTATAAATAACTTTCCTAAGAATATACATACCTGGATTACCCAGAGAAAAATCTAGTTTCAAATGTTCCTTCTTTTAGATGAGGCTGCTTATAGAATCTACAACTTTGTAGATACTAACGTTGATTTAGAATTTGATTTCTTATTGACACTACAAATTCAGATTGACAGCTGTCATGCGACTATGCATAGCATATAATTCATAAAAATCAGTTGATTAAAGAGTACATGCATGAATTGCAAAATTCAGCATGTTCTTCAGGAGGGTATCCCTTCACCATGGCCAATGGAAGTGTCTGTCTGTATAAGATTTCTCTGAGAAAGATTGACAAGTAATTTTAGTTTTCTTTGGAATTTTCATTCTAGAGTTGACATAAGTAATCTGGCATTATTACTAAATGACTGCCCTTGAATTTCCTTCTCCTTTTAATTGGCTAGTTATACCATTTGAACAGTTGGGAGAGTTAAGGCCTGTAAAACTATGAGTACAATTTCTTAAAGGTTTTGTTTTGTTTGTACAATATATGCAAAATAGCCAGAAAAAAAGGAAGTGGCAATTGATCAAGGGAGCTTCCTTTAGACAGGGTAGAATTTAGACTTTTACCCCACTTTGCATCTGCAATGCTGCTTACCTTCCATTGTGTGGAATAAGATGCTCCCCGTTTTATTCCTTTCCTGCCCCAACCCCTTTGCAACCTCCTTTTGTATGTTTACTTCTCATACTAGATTACTAGCTCTTTGAAGCAGAAACTTTCTTTGTCTTATTTCTTTCCCCACAGCTTAGTATGGTGCTGACCCATACTAGGTGCTTAATGCATTTTTAATGAATTAAAGCAAAATTTTAAAATGAAGTATTAAAGTCCTGTTTTTTGGAGTTTGGTTCAGCTATTCTGGAATGAAATTTGAAAATATACTCAAATAACTACTAAATTATATTAAAGAAAGTTTATCTCTTTCAAGAGGCATGTAATATTTTGATATTTGATCCTATTCATTATAATTTACATCAATGAATTTTTGTCTTTTCTATGTTAAAAAAATTTCAAAAAAAATTCTCCATTTACTATAGCCTCAAAATCATTTTATTCAACATTTTGAGTCCACAATCACTCTTTCAGTAAAGTGGTAGCATGATTCATCATTGATCTTTTGGAATTGTGATTGATCCCTACATCAATCAGGGAGTTCTTATGTTTTTCAAAATTGTCTTTTCAAAACTATCCTTGCAGAAATTGTTCTCAATTTATAACTTACTTTGCATCAGATGTTCATACAAACATTTATGTAAACGTATTATACATGTAGGTGTGTTGTCACATTCATACTTATATAATGTATACATATGCCTATATATATATATATATATATATATATACAAAAATACAGATAATTTCATTTTTATAAAAATAAAATCTGTACTTTAAATCATTCAGCTCTCTTTCAGGAAGTAACTAGCACATTTCATTATTTGACTTCTGAAATCATGTCTGGTTAATATATTGATCAAAGTCACTATCTCTTTCAAAGTTGTCTTTACCAGTTTGGTGTCATTAAATAAGTTGTTCTTTTGTTTCTCACTGATTGGTTCATATATGTCTTCCTAGGTAACTTACCATTTCTATGAACAGTTCTTGGTTTCCACTCCATAGAAAATTATGTTTCTTCTTGGATCAATTGATCCTCTGAAATATTGCCAACAATTGACTCAATTTTTGAGATTCATCATCTTGTTAACTTCCTCTGTTGTCACTTTTCTTTCTGAATGGAGAGTTAAGTTTAGAAAAATAAATTTCTCTCAAAGTCTTCCTTTATAAAGGGCTCAGATGTTTCAAAACTTTTCAGGTAATTACATTAATAACTCTGTTTGATCAGAATATTGACCCTGCAATGACTCCCTCACATCATCCTCTTATTGCACAGTTCACACAATTCTCAGTTTGCCTTTGTATGTTGCTTCCCACTTTATATTCTAAGCTCATGCAAGGAAAAAAAATCTTTCATTTGTTTATATTTATTCCTACTACTTAACACAATGCCTGCCTAGCATATATCAGGTGATTAATAACTTAATTCAATTGAATTCTCAGGTTTCTTTAAAGTTAATCCTATCATCATTTCTTACACACAATTGCAGTTCATCACAGAGTGTTCAGTTATCTCCTAATTTATGGGCATCTCCTTAGATTCCCATTCTTTGTTCTCTCTAGATAGATAGATTATTAGACTGACAGATATAGATGTATCATTTGATGGATTTTATTTTAGAATATGTATACTGTTTGATTCAGCAATGCCACTACTGGGTCTATACCCTGAAGAGATCATGAAAAAGGGTAAAAAATGACTCGTATAAAAATATTCAAAGCAGCCCTGTTTGTCGTGGTAAAGAACTGGGAATGGAGTGAATGTTGAAAATGGCTGAACAAATTGTGGTTTATGTATACAATGGAACACTGTTGTTCTATTAGAAACCAGGAGAGGGATGAGAATTCAGGAAGCCTGGAAGGATCTGTATGAACTAATGTTGAGTGAGATGAGCAGAACCAGAAAAACATTGTACACTCTAATAGCTACATGGGGTTGATGATCAATATTAATGGACTTGCTCATTCCATCAGTGCAACAATGAGGGAAAATTTCAGGATATCTGCAATAGAGAATGCCATCTGTATCCAAAGAAAGAATTGTGGAGTTTAAACAAAGACCAAACACTATCACATTTAATTTTTAAAAATTATATTATATATCATTTAAGTTTGCTATCTCGAATAATTTATTTGTTTTTCCTTAAGGATATGATTTTTCTCTCAACACATCCAATTTTGATCAATTTATAGGAGGGCAGCAATGTAAATACTATCAGACTGCCTTCTGTGAGGGGTGGGGGAAGGGAAGCAAGCTTGGGGGGGGGAAATTGTGAAATTCCAAAAATAAAAAAAGAACAGAATTAAATAGAATTAAAGTATAAAAAATATTTTGGAATTAATCTCTCCCTTCAATATACCCTCCCTTTATATTTCCTTCTCACTTCACTGCTTTCCCTCTTATATCTCTGTTTCTGTATCTCTCTCTCTCTCTCTCTCTCTCTCTCTCTCTCTCTCTCTCTCTCTCTTTCTCTTAATTTATTTCCTCCATTTGATCAGTTTCTACAACAATGAGGTTCAAGTCCCACTTGCTCACTCCTAATCCCTCCTTCCTGTTTATATAGATGTTTATTTTCATACTCTGATTATGTAAAATGCTTTTTCCTAACTTTCCTTTCTCTTCCTATCTTACTTGACCTCTTTTGTCTCATGTAGTTTTTATTTATAGTTTCTTGAAATATAGCCCTGAAAAAATCAGACTTTGATGAAGTCCACTAGAATTCAAATGGGATCTACTTGATTAATACTTTTTTTTAAGTTTTATTTCATTTATTTAAGGCATTGTTGTTAAGTGACTTACCCAACTCATACAGTTAGGTAATTATTAAGTGTCTCAAGACAAATTTGAACTCAAGTCCTCCTGATTCCAGAGCCAGTACTCTACTGCATTACCTAGCTGATCCCTTGATTATACTTTTAAACTCAAATCACTCTGACTCTCACTGCCTGGCCAATAACAAGTCCCATTACCAGTCTCACTTGCTCATTGCTTGGGTTTTGGTGGCTTGGAGTGAACATAAACTGTTTCTGTTCTGGCAAGAACTTCTGAGAGTCTTTCTCTCCAAGACTGATTCTTTGGAGAGGGCAAACTAGGTCACAGATTGGTTCTTTAGAGAAGGCAAACTAGGTCACATTTTATCTCAGTTCTTTCCTATCCTTTAATTCACTAAATGGTTATTTTCTCAGACAAACTGAGATCTGGGAAAGATCTTGAGCTTACAAAGGCAAAAATCTCCCACTGCATCCGGGGCAATCTCCTAATCTATGTCTTGTCACTGGACTCAGATGATTCTGAGGAGACAGTGAGGCTAATAACTTTTGACAGGAAGTTTCCTTTTCCAGGAATTTTATATGACCTTGTGTTTAAGCTGTATTTTAATTTGTGTCTTTACTTGTACATGTTTAAGAGTCATTATCTTCTTCTGGTTTTGAATTCCTGTAGCTATCATAGCTTCTAATACTGTGGAGTTTTTATTTTTTTTAATAACTCTTTGTCAAACCTACTTCCTGACTTGGTGATATTCTTAATGTTAGAAGTAGGCACTGGAGGAAAGATCTAGGTTTGTCCTTTTATTGTTTTATTTGGGGAAATTAGTGTTAATTCATTTTAGATTCTAATCCATCTATGAAATGAGATTAACTTTACCTAAAGTCTCTGAGTCAAGAATTCGTTGTGAACTTAAAATTAGCTTCACTGACAACTGAGAGCTTTATCACCAGAGAATGATATGATGTGGGATAAGGCAGGGGACAGAAATCAGTTATTTGAGACATAATTTGAGACAAATCAGTGATTAAAACTGAGGCCAACCACCATCAGTGGCCACTAAGGAACTAAGGAAAACAAAAACTGACTTGGCCTTCCTCAACACAGGAAGACTTGTAAAACAAACAAAAAAAATGCAGAAATATGGAATGTAACTCTTGTTGTGTTGTTTTTGTTTTTTTAGGTTTTTTGTTTTTGTTTTTGTTTTTATAAACAATAGACTTTCTTCCCTTGACTAGAACTCAAGGCATTTACAATAACATGAAGAAGTTGAAGTGAAGTCAATATGATGGGAAAAAAGCAAGAAGGTTACTTGCTATTTACCCCAGAAAGAATGTTAAATGAATCCTCTAAACAAATTCTGGAATGATAGAACCAAGAAAAAAAAAATGAAGCAAAACAATCTTCCAATTCAAAATAACTTAAAAGGATTTCTGGAAGGAATTGCCTTACTTGGTTAAAAGGGGTGCATCGCATAGCCCAGGTAACATCCAAGAAAATCAGCAGTAGATGTTTAGCCACAACACAGAACAAAATTGAAGTCCCATGTTCCTGACTCAGCAGGCCGGTGACACAGCAAGTCAGTCACAATTCTGCCTTCCTCAGCCCAGCAGGCAAATTGCTACCCTAGAAGCCTGAGACCAGTTGACCAGGCCATACTAGAACAATATGCAAGTTGCTAGCCCCTGATGATTAGGTGCAGAAAGTCAATGATCCCCTTGTCCTCAGTGCAAGATGTTTGGGACAGTACATCTGCACCCAGGAGCAGAACTCAACTTTAAAAGATACAAAATAGTGTAGAAATAAAAATAAGATCCCTGACCTACAACAACAGAGAAGATCAAAGCATAAACTCAGAAGAGAAACAATATCAATATGTCTATATGTGACATCTCAAAAAAATTGGTCTAAAGTCCAAAAACTCTTCTAGGAAGAGTTCAAAAAAATATTTTTAAAAATTAAATAAGAGAAAAGGAAAAATAAGGAAAAGAAATTATAGTTCAGCAAGAAAAGCATAAAAAAGAATGAACAACTTGGAAAAGAAAGCAGGAAAATAGTGATTAAGGAAATCAACTTCTTTAAAAAATAGAATGGGGGTATGTGGGAGGGGCTGCACAAAGAGACAAGATGACAGAGAGAAGCCAGGAAGCTGTCTGAGCTCTCCCTAGGTTGACGCAGAAACAACATTAAGTCAAAACTCTAAACAGATTCTGGAGAGACAAACTGCAAAAAGAAAGAGTGAAATAGTTTTTGCATCTTAGGATAACTTTGATGGATTTCAGGAAAGTTCTCTCTCACTTTGTTAAAAGGGGAGAACAACACAAAACAGAGTGTCAGGTCAAGTCAGCAGGAAATATTGAAACAGAACAAAAAAACCATAGCCATCTATAGAACCCCAGCACAAAGGGCATGACTAGCCTAGGTCATACCATCACAATAGGAAAGTAGCAATCACATGACACCCTGGCATAGAAAGTCAAATCAGAACCATGACTTCAGCACAAAAAAACTTAAATTAGGATAGTGCCCCCTGTGACCCAGAAGCAAAACTCAGCCTGTACAATTGAGGAGGAAAAAAGGGGAAAAAAAGAAAGAAACCTGATCATAGGAAGTTACTATGGTGATGAGGAAGATCAAAACACAAACACAGAAGAGAACAGAATAATAAAAATACCTAAATGTAAACCTACCCCAAAAGAATATAAATTGGTCTCAAGTCCCAAAAGCCCTCTTGGGAGAAAAATCAATTAAAAGAGAGAGACAGAAGAAAAATTAAGAGAAGTGAGAGTTTAGCAGGAGAATTAAGAAAAAAGAGTGAAAAGTTTGGAAAGGAAAGCACAAATTTTGACTGAATAAAAACCAACTCCTTAAAAATCTATAATTTGTTAAATAGGAAAAATTCACTTCCTTAAAGAAGATTTGACGTAACGGAAAAGGAGGTAAGAATACTAACTGTTATGATATCCTGGAACAAAAGGCTAGTATAAATATTGAAAGAATCCACCAATCACCACCTGAAAGAAATCCCAAAATGAAAATCCCCAAGGAATAGTGTTATCAAATTCCGAAACTGTCATGTCAAGGAAAAAATATCAAGGAGTCAGAATCAGCATTATAAAGGACATAACAGCTTCTAAATTGAAGGACTAGAAGGCTTAAAATATGATATTCTAAAAGGCAAATGGGCTTGCATAGCAACCAAAAATTAATCACCCAGTAAATTTAAGCATGATCTTACAGGGAAAAGATGGACATTCAAATGAAATTGGGGACTTTCAATCTTTGCAGATGAAAACACCAGTGTTGATAAGAATACAAACACAAATACAAGACTCAAGAGAAATAAAAACAGGTAAGCCAGGATAAAAAGGAAAGGTGTTTTTCAATGTGTTTACATCATTACATGAGAAGATAAGATTTGTAACTAGAAAAATTTTAGGGCAATAAGGAGTATATAGAGGTAGATTGTGTCGTATAAGATGACTTTGATGTGATAATATCAAAAAATATTGAGGTCAAAAAAACAGATTGTTCTGGGAGAAGAAAGAGAAAAGGGGAGATGGAATATGGCAAATTGCATGTAATTTAGACAAAAAATTACAGTACGGGGGAAAAACAGGGGGGTGTGCTTTTCTCTCATTAGATTTGGGTTAAAGAAGAATTAACATACATACTCATGTATGTAAATTTAACTCAACAAATACGCTAGTAGGAAAGGAAAGGGTAAATAAAGGAGGAACTGATAGAAGGAAGGGCAAATTGAAGGAGACAGTGGTCTATGGACTGAACATTGGTGAGGAGATACTGGGTGAAAGGAGAGTGAAAAGTGAAAAACAGGAAAAATAGGATGGAAGAAAATATACATTAGTAGTCACAAGTATGAATTTAAATGGGATGAACTCTCCTATTAATAGGAAGCATATAGGAGACTGGAATAAAAACAGGAATACAGCAATATATTATTGTTTACAATCAACTCATTTGAAGCAGAGAGGTACACACAAGGTCAAAGTAAAAGGGTGAACCAAATATATTTTGCTTTGGGTGAAATAAAAAAAAGGGTACCAATCATGATCTCAGAAAAAGCAAAAGCAAAAGCAAAAATATATCTGATTAAAAGTTTCAAGGATACATCTTTCTAAGAGGTACCATAGACAATGAAATAATATCAATACTAAACACATATGCACCAAATAATATGTCATCCAAAATATTAGTGGAGAAATTTAGTGAATTTCACAAACAAATAAACAGCAAAACTAAATTAATGAGGACCTCAGTCTTCACTCAGATCTAGAGAAATGTAATCAGAAAGTAAACAAGAAAGATGCTAAGGAGGTGAATGGAAATTTAGAAAAGTTAGGCCTGATAGATCTCTGGAGAAAATTAAGTGTGTATAGAAAGAAGTATATATTTTTCCTCAGTGGTACTGTCACCTTCAAAAAAAACTGACCATGTATTATGGAATAAAAATATAACTATCTATGCAGAAATGACTTTTTATTTCTCATATGAATTTACTTATAATTTTTTTCTAACAAAGTAAATTTTTGGAATTTTGACTGGTAGGGCACTAAATAAGTAGATTAATTTAGGTAGAATTTTCATTTTTATTATATTAGCTCAGCCTGTCCATGAGCTCCTGTTATTTGCCCAGTTATTTAAATCTGATTTGACTTGTGTGATAAGTGTTTTGTAATTGTTTTCATAAAGTTTCTGAGTCTGCCTTGGCAGGTAGACTCCCAAGTATTTTACATTGTCTGAAGTTACTTTGAATGGGATTTCTCTTTCTAGCTCATTCTACTGTATCTGCTAGTCATATATAATACACACACACACACACACACACACACACACACATATATATATATATATGTGTGTGTGTGTGTGTGTGTGTGTGTATGTATATATATTTAAGTTGAGGATTTATGATAGTTTATTTCATATCCTGTGACTTTGCTAAATTTGCTAATTATTCCTACTAGTTTCTTAGATGATTTTTTTCCAATTTTCTAGGTATACAATCATGTCATCTGCTACGAGTGAGAGTTTTGTTTCTTCCTCCCCAACTATAATTACTTCAATTTCTTTTTCTACTCTTGTTGTTGAACCTAATATTTCTTATACACTATTGAATAGTAGAGGTAATAATGGGCATCCTTAGTTCACCTCTTGTATTATTGGGAATGCCTCTATCTTATCCAATTGCATATAATGCTTGTTGATGTTTTCAGATAGATACTGCTTATTATTCTAAGGAACAATTCCTATGCTTTCTACTGTTCTTAGTAGGAATGGATGCTGTATTTTGTCAAAGGCTTTTTCACCATCTATTGATATAATCATATGATTTCTGATTGCTTTGTTATTTATATAATTAATTATTCTAACAGTTTTCCTAATACTGAAGCAACCCTGCATTCCTGGGATAAATCCTCCTTGATCATAGTATATCATCCTAGTGATAACTTGCTGTAATCGTTTTGCTAAGCTTTTATTTTCTTTCTCTGTTTTGACACTTCCTTTTTTACATATCAGCACCATATAAGTGTCATTTAAAGGGTTAGGCAGAATTCTGTCTTCGCCTATTTTCCAAAGAGTTAATTTAGATTTGAGAGTAAGATTCAGGTGGTTCCCTTCTCCTCCCTTCATCCCCTCTCTTGCAATAGGCCCTTTTCACCTCTTTTTTATAACATGATTTATGCCATTCAATCGCTTCCATCTTCCTGTCTCCTTACTGTTCCCCTTTTTAAGGAGACATTGTTTTTAAATCATTCTATCAGAGTCATGGTTAAGTCATGAGTGTCCATTGTTTCTGGCTAGGCATATTTTCTGTAAAAAGTGTTAACAATTCTCGAGAGTTTTCCAGGTAGGGATATAGTCAGTTTCATCTTATTGGCTAGCAGTTTTTTTTCCCTTTACCCTTTCTTTTAATATTTTCATGATGCTATTGAATCTCCAGGCTGAAGTTGAAATTTTCCATTTAGCTCTGCTCTTTTCAGCAGGAAAATTTGGAAGTCTCCTATTTTATAAAATGTCCATCTTTTTCCCTGAATGAAAACTCACTTGTGCCAGATAGGGAATTCTTGCCTGCATTCTAAGTTCCCTTGGTTTTTGGAATATTTCATTCTAGGCCCCTCAATCCCTTAATGCTGATGCAGTGAATTCTTGTGTAATCCTTAATATGGTTCCATGGCATCTAAATTGTTTCTTCCTGGTTGCTTGCAGGATTTTCTCCTTTATCTGATAGTTCTGAAATTTGACCACAATATTCCTTGGTGTTTTCATTTAGGGATCTATTTCAAGCATGGACTGATGTATTCTTTCAGTTACTATTTTGCCCTCTGGTTCTATGATGTCGGGGGAATTTTCCATCACTAATCCTGTAGTATTAAGTACAGGCTATTTTATCTTCAATATTTTCAAGGATAGAGTACTGGCCTTGGAGTCAGAAGTACCTGAGTTTCAAATCCAGCCTAGTCATGTGGCATTGTGCAAGCCACTTAACCCCATTGCCTTAGAAAATATATATATATATATATATATATTTTTTTTTTCCAGGAGCCAAATGATTCTTAAATTGATTTTCCTGGTTCTATTCTTTAGGTAAATGGTTTTGCTGATGAGGTATTTTACATTTTCTTCTGTTTTTACAATTTTTTGTTTGTAACAGATTCTTGCCCTCTCACAAAGTCATTAATTTCCATAGTCTCCATTTTTTTAGAGAAGAATTTTCTTCATTTACCTTTTGTAACTCCTTCTCCAATTCATCAGTTCTATTTTTGAAGGAGTTTTCCATTTGTCCAACTGAGGTTTTGAGAGAATTATTTTTTTTTACATTTGTCCAATTGTGTTTTCCAAGGATTTGTTTTCTTGTTGCAAGGTATTTATTTTCTCTTGGGTTTATTTTCCCAATTTTTCCAATTGATTTTTAAACTCCTTCCTGATTGTTTCAAGGAAGTATTTCTGGACTGAAGACCAAATAATATTCTCAGAAGTTCTAGATATCTCTGAATTAGGGTCTATAGCTTCTGGCTAGTTTTCTATGGATTCCCCACGCTCCTCTCTGCTGACCTTTCTTCTTTTTCCTAAGATCTTGTGTTGGGTGAGGGGCTGGTTCACAGAGGTTTGGTGCTGAGATCCCTAGAGTCTTTGCTCACTTGACTTAGTAGCTCTAAGTGGGACAGCCAGTAGTGGGTGCTGGTTGCTTTCTCTGAAGTCTCTCTGACCTTAATTTGAGGTCATTTACCTAGACCTGGAGGGAGTGGGTGGAGCTTCTAGACATTTTTTTCTATGAACAATGTGGGCTAGACCCTGGGGCGAGAATATTAATTTCTCTTTTCAGCTGAGAGAGGTCTGCTCCTCACACCTGAGCCTGGGGGTGGGGGTGGGGGGGTGACTGAGCTGCTACTGTGCCTTTTTTGGGAAAAGGACTCCACTGAAATGAAAGTATGGAATCCAGGGTCCTCTTGACCAGCTGAGCCAAGCAGATGGATGTCTAGTCACACTCTTCAACTCTCTATTGCTGGAACTTGCACTCTAGCCCTGCTGGGAATCCTCCCCACTCCCTGTGGACATCTGCTTCCATGGCCAAAGAGTATAAGACATCAGACACCAGGTCCCACAGTCAAAGCATCCATGGATGTTCATAATTTAGTCCTGCCCTCACCCTGCCCCTGCTGGCTCTCTGCTCTCCGCCTCTTGCTCAGAACTTGAGGTAGATGTTCTTCTCCTACCTTCTTTTTCTGGGTTTTGTTAGTTATGAGGAAAGACTAGGAGACATTAGCACAGTGCCTGTCTCCAAAATTCAGTTCTTTATCAATTTTGGGGGTTTTTTTGCAAGGCAAATGGGGTTAAGTGGCTTGCCCAAGGCCACACAGCTAGGTAATTATTAAGTGTCTGAGACCGGATTTGAACCTAGGTACTCCTGACTCCAGGGTCGGTGCTTTATCCACTGTGCCACCTAGCCTCCCAGCTCTTTATCATTTTAAGGAAAACTCCATTTCTTCTTCTACCTTCTGCTGTTTATTTTTCAACATCTATTGAGATGTTCATATGATTTTTATTAATTTTATTAATCTATCAATTGATCTATCACTTATGTTAATTGTTATCCTAATGCCTGTTATAAATCCTACCTGATCTTAATATTCTCACCTAGCATTACTTGCTGTAATCTCTTTGCTAAACTTTATAATTTTGCATCAATATTCATTAGGGACATTGGTCTTAAAATTTTATTTGGCTTGTTTTTGGCTCTTCTTCCTTTAGGCATCAAACTACATTAGTGTTATTAAAGGAATTTGGCAGGACCTTGCAGAGCCAAGATAATAGCACAAAGGAAGTTTCTGTAGTTTTTTCCAAAAGAACATTCAATGAAGCCTTTCAACAGATCCTCTGCCCTCCACCCCATAAAATCAGTAAAAAGTACTTTTCAGTGAAATAACTTGGAGTAACTTCAGAAAAAGATCAGTCTCGTGTGGGTAAAAGGGGAGGTGTAGGTAGAAGAACTGGGAAGACAGTGAGAGACTTTTAGTCAATGTACAGCTCAGGTCCCAGCATAGCTCCAAGCTCAACAGCCAGCACTGAGGATTCCACTCTCAACTTGGAGAGCAAGGTTACTCCCCTTGAAGAGTGTTGCAATATTGAACTATACAGAGTTATCTTATTATGTAATTTTGCTATATATACTTTGCTCATATCTTACTTTTTTCCCAAAAAACCTTGGGATTTTAAACCCTTTACAACAGGAATAGAGCTCAACATCAAAATCAGAAAAAAATGCACTAACCAACTACAATTACTAACCAATAGGGATATAAAAACACCATCCGAGAGGAGGAAAGCAGTGAAAAATTGACTGCATGTGAAAACTCAAAGGAATTTATAAATTGGCATCAATTCTGAAAAGACCTCTTGGAAGATCTTTCAAAAGGATTTCAAAGCCCCCAAAGGGCACTAAAAGTGGAAAATAAATGAGTAATACAAGAGAATTATGAAAAATGGACTGAAGAAAACAATAACTTTTAAAAATAAAATTTCACAGATAGAAAATAGAATTGATCAAGTAGAAAAGGAAAACGTTTTTTCAAAGTAAATTTACCAACTCAAAAATGAAACAAAAAAAGCTAACTGAAGAAAATTAAAGATGAAATATTAGCATAGGACAAATAGAAACAAATGACTCTATGAAACACTATGATTCCATCAAAAAAAAACAAAAGGCTGAAAAACTCAGATAAAATGTAAAGTACCTCTTAGAAAAAGTGAATAACTTGGAAAATAGATCCAATAGAGAAAGTTTTCAAATTATGGCTCTCCATGAAAATCATTATCAGAAAAAAAGAGTCTGGACAATATCTTGCAAGAAATTATCAGAAAACTTCCCTAATATCCTAGAATAAGAAGATAAAATATGCTTGAAAGAATTCAATGGTCACCCCCAGAAAAAGATCTGAAAATAAAAATATCTCAGCTAAATGAAAAAATTATATAAGCAATCAAAAAAAAAGAAGCAAAAGGATTACATAGACATTATCAACTTCAAAATTACAAGGGGTCCTATAATATTATATTTCTAAGGTCAAAGGGTCTTGTTTTACAGTCAAGAAACAACTACCCTGTAAATTTTAGCCATTTTTATTCAGGGGAAAAGTTGGATGCCCAATGAAATAAAGGAATTTCAAACTTACCTTCTAAAAAGAACAGCATTGAAAAGAAATTTTGATCTTCAAATATAAGACACAAGAGATGCATTAAAAAGTAAACTGAAAAGGGAAAAATGTTAATAAGACTAAATTTTCTACATCCTTATACAGGAAGATAATAGATGGAAATCTCTTGAGAAAATTGTTTCTCTTAGAACACTCAAAAGAGCATAAATGGAGAGAGGGAGTGGGTATAAATTGACTGTGATGTGATCAGATTTACCTCATGAGGATTACATTTAACTTGGGACAGTTGGAGGGAATTTTACTTGAAAATAGGATGTGAGTATACATTATTCATGATTTAAGAACTTGTAGGTTTTGAGAATTGTTCTATCAGGACAGTTGAAAGTAGTATTCTTTGGTGGTTAAGAGCTATAAGCAATTAATTCTTGGGGGTCTAATTATTAAATTGGGAGAATAATGTGGAGACACTAGAGAATAAATGATACCACACGAAGGGGCACAAATAGTAGAAGGGAAGTAGTAATAAAATGACATTCCTACTTAAGTTAATTTGCTTTTTCAAATTTCAAAATATATTTTTGGATAGAAAAATAATAAAAAAATTCATGTGGAACAAAAAAGATAAAGTAAATTGAGGGAATTAATGAAAAAATGTAAAGGAATATGGACTAACCATCACAGATATAAAATTATATAATAATCAGATTGGTATTAGCCAAGAAATAGAGTGGCAAATCAAGGAAATAGATTATATAAAACATAGTAGTAAATGATTATGATAACCACCTGTTTGATAAACCTTCAGATTCCAACTTCTGACATAAAGACTTACTTTTTGATAAAACCTACTGGGAAAACTGGAAAATAGTATGATAGACTAGGCATAGACCAATATCTCACACCTTATAGCAAGAGAAGATAAAAATGATTTTGACATAAAATATGATACAAGGAAATTTAGAGAGCAAGGAATAGTTTATCCCTCAAATCTAAGGTGGAAAGAAGAATTTATGATGAAACAAGAGATAGAGAACACTATGAAATGCAAAATGGATAATTTTTCTTAATAAATTACACATCTTGCACAAACAAACCCAATGCAATGAAGATTAGAAATAACTGAGAAATCTAAGATAAAATTTAAGGCAAGGGCTTCTGATAAAGAACTTTTCAAATATATAGAGAACTGAGTCAAACATATATGTATGCAAGTCATTCCCCAGTTGATCAATGGTCAATGGCAGTTTTCAGAAAAAGAAATTAAAACTGTAGTCATTTTAAAAAATGTTCTAAGTCACTACTAAATATTGAAATGAAAATTAAAACATATCTGAGTTACTTCCTCATACCTATGCAAATGACCATAATGACAGAAAAGTAATATATTGAAT
The DNA here is from genome assembly GCF_037893015.1 of Macrotis lagotis. Lineage (NCBI taxonomy): Eukaryota > Metazoa > Chordata > Mammalia > Peramelemorphia > Peramelidae > Macrotis > Macrotis lagotis. The sequence goes on from NC_133658.1 coordinate 632,005,433, forward strand.
GTTGGAAAAGATGTGGGAAAAATTAGCATACCAATTCATTCTTTATAGAGTGGAGAATTGATCCTACTATTCTTTTTTTCATTCTTTTTATTGTTTTTTTATTTTAGGCAATGGGGTTCAGTGACTTGCTCAGGGTCACACAGCTAGGCGATTACTAAGTGTCTGAGACCTGATTTGACCTCAGGTCCTCCTGACTCCAGGACCAGTGCTTTATCCACTGCACCACCTAGCTGCCCAATCCAACCATTCTTTTAAGAAGTTTAGAGGTATGACCAAAGGGCTATTAAACTGTGTATACCCTTTGTTCCAGCAATATCACTGTATACCAAAGAAATCATTAAAATGGGGAAAGAATTTACAAATATAGAAATATTTAAAGAAGCATTCTTTGTGATAGAAGAGAACTGGAAATTAAGGAGATTCCAATTAATGAGGGAATGGAAAATCAAGTTGTGGAATAGGACGCAATAGGATACTATCATGCTGTATAAAATGATGAATGGGTACATTTCAGGAAAAAAGAAAACCTGACCTGATGCTGAGTAAATAGAGCAGAACTAGGAAAACATTGTACACAGTAATAGCAATATTGTGAGATGATCAGTTATAATAAATTTAGCTCTTCTTAGTAATATAATGATCCAACATAATTACAAAAGACTCAATGGAAAATATTATCCACATTCAGAGAAAGAATTATGAAGTTTGCTATTTTATGCTATTTTTTTTCTTTTTTTTAGTGTATCCCTTTTGTTGTTTCTTCTTTCACTTAACTAATGAGAAATATGTTTTACATTATTGGACATGCATAACATCTACCAACTTGAAGAAATATTCAGGAAGGTTTTGGAAAAGGAGGAAGACAAAAATATGGAATTCAAAATATTATACAAATGAATGTTAAAAACTACCTTTACATATAACTGGAAAAAAGTACTATTTGTAAATAAAACAGGAATTTCTGGGGTGGAACCAAGATTGTGGTAGGAAGCTAACAAGTTCAGTTGTCCCTCAGGTCCCTTGCCCCTAAAATTTGCCTTCCCAGTCCAGCAACAAAGAGCCGGTAATTTTCCACTATAGCCCCCTGCAGTATTCTAACATCCTGTTTACGAAACCCCCTTCTGTCCCCATTCCAACACCTGGAACTGCAAGGAATGTGCTGCCATATGAATCCTATTCTTGGCTTTGTCTCCCATATGCATGGTTCCCCCCTTTCTGACCTGAGGTGGAAAGCCCCCTCACCTGGGTGGAAAGTCCCCAGGTAAAATAGTGACCATGCATGACTTTAGGTTATGATAAGAAGTAAACAAGGATGTGGTTTTTCATTATATAAGTTTGCTTGTACCTGTATCAATTTGCTATATTCTTGGATGCTTCCAGACAATCAGCCCTCGATTCTAGTAATTAAATTTTCCTAAATTCTGATTGACTTGCCTAAATTCTTGTGGCCTTCCCACAAGCAGAAACACCTTTCCCTAGCAAAGATACATGAAACCTCTACTCTAACATTCACACATTCACACTACAGATCCCATAAAAAAAAAAAAAAAAGATTCAAAGAAGTTTTTATCTGCAGACATCTTGGAGGATCTTCATTGAAGGTCTGTTATTTGAAGGGGAAAGGGGGAAGAAAAGTTCAGGAGGTAGTAGAGTGGGGAAAGCAAGGAGGAGGCTTTAAGCTACAGTACAATCCAGGTCCCAACGGCTTGATTATTAAAACGATTCTGGAAGTTGGATAGCAAACCAGCAGGGAGGATCCCAACCTCAAAGTCTGAACACTGAAAACACAGGGGGTAAAAGACAGGACTGGGTTGGGAACAATTCTCTTTTAAGTCAGAATGTGTACATAAATGGGGAGGAGAACTTTTGCTTAGGCAAGGCCTGGACTACATTGGCAACATCTTGGCCAGCAACAAGCCAGGGATCAAACCCCAGTCGAAGCAAAATAAAAGCCTGTATCTGTACTCCATATAACCCAGCAGCAGAACTATAACAACAAAGATGAGAAAAAAGCTGAAAGAGTATACACTATAGAAAAATACTTCACAAGTAAGGATAACTGCAATGCCATAACTGAAGAAGAAAACTGTGAAACATCAGTCACAGAAGTATCAAAACAGTCTATAAATTGGACTCAAATACAAAAGTTAATTAAAGATATTAAAAAAGAATTTAAAACCAAATAAGAGAGGAAGAAGAAAAATGGAAAAATAAATGAAACTCATTCAGGAAAATTATGAAAAGTTGACCAAAGAAATCAATACCTTTAAAAAGGAAACACAAAAGTAATTGAAGAAAATAAAATTCTAAAAGCTAGAATTGAACATTTAGAAACCAATGAATCTACAAGACTACAGGATTTCATCCAACAAAATAAAAAGGCTGAAAAAACTGAAGAAAAATAAAGTACCTTCTAGGGAAAACAAATAACCTGGAAAACAGATACAGAAAAGACTATGAATCATTGTACTAGGAGAAAATATGGACCAACAGAAGAATCTGGAAAACATCATAGAGGAAATAATAATGGAAAACTACCCCAATCTATTAGAACAAGCTAACAATATAACAATTGAAAGAATCCACAGATGCCCTCCGGGAAACAGACCCCAGGGGAAAAAAAACCCCAAGGACTGTAATAGCTAAACTCCAGCACCCTCAAATAAAAGAGGGAATATTTTAAACAGCTAAAAGAAAACAATACAAATGTTATGGGAACACAATCAGACTAACACAGGACCTATCAGCCTCAATGCTGAAATATCAGAAGAACTGGAGTAACATATTTCGGTGAGCAAAGGACCTGGGATTACAATACATAATGTACTAGCCTGCAAAATTCAGCATATATTGTCAGGTGAAAAAAAAGATGGATGTGCAATGTAATACAGGAATTCCAGAATTTCCTGACAAAATGACCAGATCTTAGAATTCAATCTCCAATTACATTATTGAAGAGTTACATAAAAAAGGTAAATGAAAAGGGGAACTGAAAAAAAAAGTTTTAAACAAATGTTGTTCCCTAAAAGGGATGATATAACTATTTTAGCACATTAGAACTTTACTATAATTGAAGAGAATGATCTTAAGGTATATATATTTAATTCGGTCATGTCTCTCAATTGCAGAGGTCCCAGATCACATCACTATGTTTGAGATAAACATCCCTGAAAAAAATCTGGAGTGTCAACTTTACCTTAAGTATCTTATTACACTTTTACTAGCTGCAATTACAAGTTGCTAAGCCCCTTCCCTAATGAGGGCATCATAAACTGCAAGGACCTGAGGCAATTATTTGTAGAGATCTTCAAGATACTTTCAGTTAATTTGATCAGGATGCTTCACTTAACAAGGAGGTAAGTATAGAGGGGGAAGGGGGATAAAATGCAAGAGACAAAGAGTATTGGTTAATTTGACAAGGTATTAAGTATCTTGAGTGCAAAGTGGGGGAGGTAAAGTGAGAAAGAAAATAGGCCAGGGGGGACGGACACAAGTAGTTCAAGAAATGATATGGTTTTGGAGTATACTATGGCTTGTGAAAAGGATTGTGTGTACTTGAAGAGATACTTGAAAAGTGGGTAAGGTTAAAATATGATTATAATTATAATTTAATGCAATTTGAGTCAATGCTTCTTATCAAATAATCAAGGAAACAATCTGGGATGATATCTTGATAACAATAGGGGTTTATCAAGTCTATTGCAGCACCAAGGGAAGAGGCATAATTTTAGAGGGAAAGAAGGTAGAATCTGAATGCCAAGAAAATTCTATTCAATATATTTAGCCCAGTGAAGAAATAAGATATATTTCCACTTGGGTTTAAAAATCTAAATTAACCTGCAGGGAAGGGGGGAGATGATTGGGAAAGGGGAAGATAAGGGGGGAAAGGGACTGATTAAAAGGATCTGGGGTAGCAATTCTTTTTTTTATGTTTTGTTTTTGTTGGGGTAGCAATTCTAATCTCAGACAAAGTAAAAGCAAAAATCAATCTCATTAAAAGGAACAAAGGAAGTAAACAACATTTCCTTAAAAGGCACCATTGGAAATGAAGATATATCATTACTAAATGTGTATGCACCTAGTGGGATATCTTCTGGATTCCTAGTGGAAAAGTTCAGTGAATTATAAGGAGAAATAGCAAAACTTTAATAATGGGAGACCTCAAACTCCCTCTCTCAGAACTAGATAAACTAACAACAAAATAAACAAGAAGGAAGTTAAGAATGTGAATGAAATCTTAGAAAACTTAGATATGATAGAACTCTGGAGAAACATAATAGGGACAGAAATGAATATATCCTTTTCTTGGCAGTACACAGCATCTTTGCCAAAACTGACAACATACTAGAACAGAAAGACCTTAAAATCAAATGCAGAAAAGCAGAAATAATAAACACACACTTCTCAGATAATGATGCAATAAAAATAACATACAATAAGGGTCATGGAAAGCTAAATCAAGAACTAATAGGAAATTAAATACCTTAATCTTAAGTAATGGGTGGAACAAGCAGAAAATAATAGAAATAATCAAAAAATTATAACCAAGAAAATGATAAAAATGATACATCATATCAAATTTATGTGAAGCAGCCAAGGCAGGTTTGAGAAGAAACTTCATATCTCTAACTGCTTATATAAAATAGAGAAAGATGAGATCAATGAATTGGGTGTATATAACTAAGAAAGCTAGTAAAAAGAACAAAATAAACATCTTCAATTAAATACCAACTAGAAATTCTAAAAATCAAGGGAAAGATTAATAAAATAGAAAGCAAATCATCACTGATCTTATTAATAAATCTAAGAGTAGGTCTTTTGAAAAAATCAATAAAATAGACAAACTTGTGGTTAATCTGATTTAAAGAGAGAGAGAGAGAGAGAGAGAGAGAGAGAGAAAATAACCAAATAATTCAGAGCTACTTTGCCAAATTATATGCTAATAAATTGGACAACTTGAGTGAAATGGATGAATATTTACAAAAATACAAACTTCCCAGATTAACAGAAGAGGAAATAAATTACTTAAGCAACACCATTTCAGAAAAAGAAATTGAAGAAACCATCAATAAACTCCCTAAGAAAACTATCAATAAACTCCCTAAGAAAATGTGCCAAGGTCCAGGTGGATTTGCAAGTGAATTCTACCAAAAATTTAAGGAACAATTAATTCCTATTCTACATAAACTATTTTAAAAAATATGAGAGGAAGGAGTTCTACAAAATTCCTCTTATGACAGAAACATGGTGCTGATACTTCAACCAAGAAGAACCAAAATAGAAAAAGCAAATCATAGACCAATCTCCCTAATGAATACTGCTGGGAAAATTTTGAATAAAATTTTAGCAGTGAGACTACAAGTTATTACGAGGTTAATATACCATGATCAGGTTGGATTTATACCAAGCAGGCAGAAATGGTTCAACATTAGGAAAACACTCAACACAATTAAGCATATCAACAGCACAACCAACAGAAACCATATGATTATCTCAGTAGATGCTTTAAAAGCCTTTGAGAAAATATAACATCCATTCCTATTAAAATGCTAGAAAGTACAGGAATAAATGGAGTTTTCCTTAAAATAATACATAGTTCATCTAAAACCAGCAAAAATAGTATATTTAATGGGCATAAACTGAACATTTCCAGTAAATTCAGGGGTGAAACTATTACTATTCAAGATAGTATTAGAAATGCTAGCAGCAGCAATAAGAAAAAGAAATTGAAGAATCAGAATAGGAAATGAGAAGCAAAACTTTCACTCTTTGCAGATGATATGATATGATGGTATACATACAGAACAGAAGAAAACAATCTAAAAACTCCTTGAAATAATTTACAAATTCATTAAAGTAGAAGGATAAAAAAATAAACCCACATAAATCATTAGAATTTCTATGTATGAACAAGAAAGCCCAAGAAGAAGATATAGGAAGAGAAATTCCATTTAAAATATCTGGAGATAACAGAAAATACTTGGGAATCTACCTCCCAAGAGAAACCCAGAAATTGTACTAAATATTTGCAAAAAATGTTAAATTGTACATGCATACATTGAGCTAATATAATAAAAATGACAATTCTACCCAGATTATGTATTCACTGCAAAACCAAATAAACTACCAAATGACTATTTTACCGAACTGGAAAAAATAGTAACAAAATTCATCTGGAGCAACAAAAGGGGAAGAATAGCAAGGGAAGTGATGGAAAAAAAAAGTAAAGGAAGGTCAACTAGCTCTACCAGATCTAAAACTATACTATAAAGCAGCAATAATTAAAACTACCTGGTACTAGTTAAAAATAGAGTAATGGATCAGTGGATTAGGACAGGTTCAAAAGAAAACACAGTAAAGACCACAGCAATCTGCTATTTGACAAACCCAAAGACATCAGCTGCTGGGATAAGAACTTACTATTTGACAAAAATTGTTGGAAAAACTGGAAAAGAGTATGGAAAAACTAGGCATAGATCTACATCTCACGCCCTATACCAAAATAAGGTCAAAATGGGTATAGGATTTAGACATAAAGAGTGATACCATAGATAAATAAACAAAATAAACAAACATTCTATTTATCTGATTTATGGAAAGAATAAATTTATGACCCAACAAGAATCAGAGCACATTACAAACTTCAAAATGAATGATTTTGACTATATTAAAGTATAAAGATTTTATGCTAATAAAAAAATCAATGCTGACAAAATTAGAAGAAAAGCAGGAAGCTGGGAAACAATCTTCATAGCCAGCAGTTCCGATAAAGGTCTCATTTCTAAAATTTATAGAGAATTGCAACAAATTTATAAGGTCGCAAGTCATTCCCCAATTGATAAATGGTCAAAGGATATAAATGTACAGTTTTCAAATGAAGAAATTAAGGCTTTATATAAGCATTTGAAAAAATTCTCTAAATCATTACTGTTTAGAGAAATGCAATTTAAAACAACAATGAGATATCAACTCACACTTATTAGATTAGCCCAGATGAGAAAAAGGAAGATGATCAATGTTGGAGAAGTTGTGGCAGGATTGGGACATTGATACATTACTGATGGAGTTGTTAACAGATTAACCTTTCTGGAGAACAATATGGAACTATGACCAAAGTGTAATAAAACTGTCCATACCATTTGACCCGGCAATTCCAATTCTAGGTCTATATCCAGAAGAAATTGTAAAAAATGGAAAAAAGTCCTACATGTTCCAAAATATTCATAGGAGCCCTTATTATAGTGGCAAAGCATTGGAAATTGAGGATGTGTCCATCAATTGGGCAATGGTTAAACAAGTTATGATACATGAATACTATGAAATATTATTCTTCTATAAGAAATCATAAACAGTCAGACTTCAGAGAAGCATGGACTTCTGTGATATGATGCTTATTGAAGGGACTGGAGCCAAGAAATCTATTTACACATCAACATTATGAGATGAACAACCTTGATGGAAGCAACCCCTCTCAGCAGTCTAGAGGCTAGCACAACTGTATTTGACAGATTATTGACTGTAATATCCCCAACCAGAGGAAGAAAAACAAAACAAAACAAAGTACACAGAAAAAAATCACTCTTACCAAATCTCATGAACACTTTATAAAAATTATCTCTTATGTACCTCTTTCCCTTAATCCTAATTCCTTATGCCCAAAGTTATGAAATTTGTCTGAAAATAGGTATATATAATGCTAATCTGACTGTTCCCAACTGAGGGGAGGGGAGTGACAAGGGAAGGTGAGGGAAACTTTGAAATGTGGAAATATTCATGTACAAATGGATGAAAATAAATAAGTAAATGAAGTTATTAAAAACAACTAAAATAGGGAAAATGTGTTTCTCATAAGAAATTTTAGACCTATTTCATAATTATCAAGTTATTAACAATTTTCTTATTATTAAAAAATTCTAACTACTTTATATGTAATCTAATAAACACATTATAAAAGTTTTCCTTTTATTTCTTTCTATAATCAACCTATTGATGAGGGGATAAAATTTGATGCCCAACAATGACAACTTTGATACCTTTCTTTGATATTTTTATACCAAGTTCTATATATTTTAAAAAATTTTAATCATTCCTACAGTTTTTATGGCATCATTGTCTCAAAGTGGTCAGAGTACCTACTCTATTGGAACAAGGGTAGAACCTAAAGTTCTGTGCCTACTCTGATGCTAGTGAGTCTCCTCTGTAGCTACACAGAGTTCATGCTGCTGTTGCTACCATCCCTTCCATAGGCCTGTGTGCTTTTTAGTTTTAGGATATTTGTATTAAAGCTTTAAAGGATTCCATGTGAACAGCAGTTAAACCTGGTCCTGAGAGAAAGGGATACACATTTCTCAAGACATGAGTGATGTCCTCTTTTTCCCTCAGCCCATGGAATTTGAGTTGGGTTCAGATCCTTAAATTCAAAATGGAAGAGATAGGTTCTACAAGGAGTCCAATACAGTAATAAGAGCAATGCTGAAAAATCCCAAAGGAGCCACAAGCAGAGTTTTCATGATTTTGTGAATGGCAGGGATTCCCTTCAATGTATTTGCCCTGAGGAAGGCCCAAGATTAGGAAATCATCACAGCCCAGGGGAATGCACTGGATAAGCAGCACAAATCTCTGAGCAACAGGTTGACTTTGTTATCCTGTTGAAAGCTTGTCAATAATTGTGCCATAATGCTACTACTATGTCTACTAACTAATTTATTTTTTTAATTGATGCTTTATTTTTCCAAATACATGTTATGAAAGTTTTTCAACATTCATCCATATGCATATATATTAATATATCAATATATCTGGATATCTGTATAGAGAGATAGATAGATATGTTACAAAATTTCCTTCCACCTTCCTTTTCCATCACCCTTCCCTCAGTGAGGTTTTGTGAAATACACATTTGTGATACATTGCTTGTTACATATACATTTGCTACATATACAATTGTGATAAAGAAGGATTTTTTTTTTTGGGGGGGGGTTGTTTGGTTTTGGTTTTGTTTTCCTTCCTGTGGATGGGGATCTAATTGTCCTAGCTCTCTGAACTGCTGAGAGGAGCTGCATCCATCAAGATTGTGCAACTCACAATGTTGTTTTTTTTTTTGTCTTCCAGGCTTCTTTACTCAGATCCTCCAACCTCATATGCATAATGCATTTAAAACAGAAATGTAATTACAACTAAAGTTTCCAACACTTTAGTTTGATAAAATACTTATAATACCTTATACAGAGAATCCAGCATTCACATTCGAAAAACTCCATTCAAAACAAAAAAACAATTGTTAGTATTATTAGGCTTCACATGAAGGCGAATTATAACTTTTTCCCAAAATAAATCAGTAAATATCCCTGATAATGTAGGTATTTTTCTTCTGAGTTAATCCAAAAGTACTTTTCCTTAATTCCAGGGTTTAAAATATAGTTTAAAAGTTTAAATATTTCTCCATATTTAAATAGTTTTAAAGTGTCTGCAATCCCTGTGATTTTTTTTTTATTTTCTTCCTTTCCCAATCATATATCATATCTATGGTGGGTCTCTTTACCTTTTTTTCCTCTGTCTTATATATTTTAATATTAATATTGATGTAACAAACTATAATGTAATATTAAGATAACATTTACATATTATATATGCAATTGCATTACATCTGCAAAACTGAGAGTGCTATTCTTTTTTTTTGTTTCATCATTTATTTTTTTTCTTTTAGAAAGATTTTATTTTGAGTTTTACAATTTTCCCCCAATCTTGCTTTCCTCCTCCTATCCCCCCACAGAAGGCAGTCTGTTAGGCTTTACATTGTTTCCATGGTATACATTGATCTAAGTTGAATGTGTTGAGAGAAATCATATCCTTAAGGAAGAAATATAAAGTATAAGAGATAGCAAAATTACATAAGATAATTTTTCTTTCTAATTAAAGGACCTATTCTTTGGTTTTTGTTTAAACTCCACAATTCTTTCTCTGGATATAGATGGTATTCTCCATCACAGATAGCCCCAAATTGTCCCTGATTGTTGCACTGATGGAATGGGCAAGTTCATCAAGGTTGATCATCACCCCCATTTTGCTGTTAGGATATACAATGTTCTTCTGGTTCGGCTTATCTCCCTCAACATCAGTTCATGCAAATCCTTCCAGGCTTCCCTGATTTACCACCCCTTGTGGTTCTAATAGAACAATAGTGTTCCATGACATACACATACCACAGTATGTTAAGCCATTAATTGAAGAACATTTGCTTAATTTCCAATTCTTTGCCATCATAAAGAGGGCTGCTATGAAAATTTTTGTATAAGTGATGTTTTTACCCTTTTTTCATAATCTCTTCAGGGTATAGACCCAGTAGTGATATTACTGAATCAAAGGGTATGCCCTTTTTTTGCCCTTTGCACATAATTCCAAATTGCTCTTCAGAAAGGTTAGATGAGTCCACAGCTCCACCAATTAATGTATTAGTGTCACAGATTTCCCATATCCCTTCCAACATTGATTATTGTCCTTTCTGGTCATACTGACCAGTCTGAGACGTGTGAGGTGGCAACTCAGAGATGTTTTAATTTGCATTTCTCTAATAAGTAATTATTTAGAGCAATTTTTAATATGACCATGGATCACTTTGATTTCCTTATCTGTAAATTCCCTTTGCATATCCTTTGACCACAATATTGTTAATGTGTAGATTATTCTTTTGCTTCTACTCCCTTTGCTCAGCATCAGATACTGTAATTCATTAAGCTTCCCTAGAGTCCAACTATTTATGGTTTCATGTAGACCAATAATATTCCATAATATTCATACACCATAACTTGTTCAACCATTTCCAAATTGATAGGCATCCCCTCAATTTCCAATACTTTGCCACTACAAAGAGAACTCTTATGAATATTGTGAAACAATTGGAAATTTTCCCTTTTTTTAATTTGTCTGGATATAGGCATAGAAGTGGAATTGCAAGGTCAAAGGGAATGAAAAGTTTTATTGCTCTTTAGGAAACTTTCATAGTTCTCTCAGAATGGTTGGATCAATTCACAACTCTACCTACAATGCTTTACTGTCCCAATTCTCCCACAACCAATCCTCTATTGATCATTTTCCCTTTTTTATTATCTTAACCAATCTGAGGGGTGTGAGGTGATAACTCAGAATTGTTTTAAATTGCATTTCTATAATAAGTAACAATTTGGAGAATTTTTACATATGATTACATATAGCTTTAATTTCCTCATTTGGAAACTATTCATATCCTTTGACCTTTTTTCAATTGGGAAATGACAAATAAATTTGACACAATTCTCTATATATTTTAGAAATAAGACATTTATCAGAAGTGCTAGTGATGATTGTTTCCCAACTTTCTGCTTTCCTTCTAGTTTCAGCAGAATTGATTTCATTAGTGTAAAACCTTTTTTAATTCCATATAGTCAAAGTCATTCATTTTGCAATTTGTAAGGTACTATATTTCTTGCTTGGTCTTAAATTTGTTCCCTTTCCATAGATATGAGAGGTAAATTCAGGGTCTATTAATTTATCTATGGTGTTGTACTTTATGTCTAAATCCTTTACCCATTTTGACCTTATTTTGGTATAGGGTGTGAGATATGGGTCTATGTCTAGTTCCTGCCATACTATTCTCCAGTTTTCCCAACAATTTTTGTCACATAGTAGATCTTATCCCAGAAGTTAATATCTTTGGATTTGTCAAATAGTACATTATTATAGTCATTAACTACTGTTTCTTTTGAACCTAGCCTAATCCACACTTCCATTTTTCTATTTCTTAACCAGTACCAGGTGGTTTTGATGACTGCCATTTTTTAGTACAGTTTTAGATCTGGTAGAGTTACAGCACTTTCCCTTACATTTTTTCCCCCACAATTTCTTTGATTTGACCTTTTTGTTGCTCCAGAAGTATTTTGTCACTATTTTTTTTAAGTTTGGTAAATAACTTTTTGGTAGTTTGATTGATATGGCACTGATTAAGTAATTTAATTTGGATAGAATTATCATTCTTATTATATTAGCTTCACCTAACCATTGTGCAATGGGCATTTTTTCCAGTTAGATCTGACATTGTTTGGGTGAGAAATGCTTTGTAATTGTCTTAATAAAGTTTCTGGGTTTGCCTTGGGAACTACATTCCCAAGTAGGTCATCTACAGTTACTTTAAATGGAATTTCATTTTCTGTCCCTTGCTCTTGGGCTTTGTTGTTCACATATAGAAATGCTGATGAGTTATGTTGGTTTATTTTATATCTTGCTACTCTGCTGAAATTGTTGTTGCAAAGAAATTTTTAGATGATTTTCATGGGATCTCAAAATATATATATATATATATATATATATATATATATATATATATATATATATATATATATATGCCATCATATCATCTTCAAAGAATGAAAACTTTGCTTCCTCAATACCAAATCTTATCCATTCAATTTCTTTTTTTTCTCTTATTGCTAAAGCTAACATTTCTAATATATTGAATAGCAATAGTGATAATGGGCATCCTTGTTTCACCTCTGATCTTATTGGAAATGCACCTAGTTTATCCCCTTTACATAAAATATTTGTTGATGGTTTTAAATAGATACTACTTAACATTTTAAGGAAAACTTCATTTTTTTCTTTTTCTTTAATTTTCATCCATCTGTATATGCATATTTCTAAGATAGAAAATTTCCCTCCACTCATACTTTCTTTCCCATCCCCCTTCCCTCAGTTGGAACAGTCAGGTTAACATTTTACATACATATTTTGTTAAACATATTTACAAATTAGTAATTTTGGCATGAGTAATTTGGATTAATGGAAAGAGATAGATAAGAGATAATTTTTTTTATGAAGTGTTCATCAGATTTAGTAGGAGTATTTTTTCTGTGCATTTTGTTTTGTTTTGCTTTTCTTCCTCTGGTTCAGGATAAAATAGACCATTACCAGTCTAATACAGTTGTCCTAGCTTTCTGGATGATCAAGAGGAGTTGTTTCCATCAAACTTGTTCATCTCCTAGTGTTGTTGATGCATATTTTGTTCACTTGTCATTCCATGTTTCTCTAGAGTCTGACCATTTATGGTTTCTTATAGAAGAATAATATTCCATAGTATTCATGTACCATAAATTGTTTAGCCATCCCCAAATTGATGGTCATCCCTTCGATTTCCAATTCTTTGCCACTACAAAAGAGCTGCTTTGAATATTTTAGAGCATGTATGACTTTCCCCATTTTTTACAATTTCTTCTGGATATAGTCCTAGAATTAGAATTGTGAGGTCAAAGAGTTTGGATAGTTTTATTGCTCTTTGGGCAGAGTTCCATATTGCTTTCCAGAAATGTTGGATCCATTCACAACTCCACCAGCAAAGCATCAATCCTCCCACAATCTCTCCAAAATTAATCATCTTCCCTTTTTCTCAAATTTAATTTATTTCTATTCTTTCTAGTATTTTAATAAGAATGGTTGTTGTATTTTATCAAAGGCTATTTCAGCATCTATTGAGATAATTAGGGGGAGGCTAGGTGGCATAGTGGTTAAAGCACCAGCCCTGGAGTCAGGAGTACCTGGGTTCAAATCTGGTCTCAGATACTTAATAATTACCTAGCTGTGTGGCTTTGGGCAAGCCACTTAACCCTGTTTGCCTTACAAAAAAAGAAAAAAGAGATAATTATATGATTTCTATTGGTTTTGGTATTGATACGTTCAATTAGGTTTACTGTTTTCTTAATATTGAACCACCCTTGGGGGTGAAGATCAACCTTAATGGACTTGCTCATTCCATCAGTGCAACAATCAAGGATAATTTTGGGGTATCTGTAATGTAGAACACCATCTATATGCAGAGAAAGAAGTATGGAGTTTGAACAAAAACTATTACCTTTAATTTTAAAAAATTCTCTTATTAGGTAATTTTGCTATCTCTTAGACTTTATTTTTCTTCCTTAAGAATAGGATTTCTCTCTCAACAAATTCAACATATATACATACATATATATATATATATATATATATATATATATATATATATATATATACACACACACACACACACACAATGGAAACAATGTAAAGACTAAAAGACTGCCTTCTGAGGAAGGTGGGAAAGAGAGGAAGATTAGGGGAAAAATTGTAAATTCAAAATAAATTAAATCTCTCTAAAAATATTGAACCACCCCAGCCTATCTGGTATAAATCCTTCCCGATCACGATGTATTATCCTAGTGATAACTTGCTGTAATCTTTTTGCTAAAATTGTATTTAAGATTTTTGCATCAATGTTCATTAGGGAGTTTTCTTTACAATTTCCTTAATCTGTTTTGGTTCTTCCTGGTTTGAGTATTGGCATCATACTGATGTCATGAAAAGAATTTGAAACATTCCTCCTTAATTTTTTTAAATAGCTTATATAGAATAGGAATTAATTTTGCTTAAATATTTGGTAAATTTCACTTGTAAATCCATCTGGACCTGGAGACTTTTCTTAGGGAGTTTATTGATAGTTTCTTCATTTTTTTCCTATTTTGAAACTATTTAAGTAGTTTAATTTCCTTTTCTGTTAATCTGGGTAGTTTGTATTTTTTAAATATTCATCTATTTATTGGCATACAGTTTTTCAAAGTATATCTAAATTATATCTTTAATTTCCTCCTCATAGTGATTAGTTCACCCTTTTAATTTTTGATGCTGGTTAATTTGGCTATCTTTTTTCTTTTTTATTTTAATTAGATTTACCAAATTTTTATTCATTTTATTTGATTTTTCCTGAAACCAAATCTTAGTTTTATTTGTTTAGTTGAAAGTTTTTCTTGCTTTTAATTTTATTAATCTCTAGCTTAATTTTCAGAAATTCCAATTTGCTATTTACTTGGGAATCTTTAATTTGTTCTTTCTCTTTTTAATCGCATTACCAGTTTATCTCCTCTTTCATTTTATTTATATAGGCATTTAGTGATGTAAATTTTCCCCTCAAATCTGCCTTGGCTGCATCCAATAAATTTTCATATGATGTCTCAATGTCATTATTTTCTTGGATATAATTATTGGTTATTTCTATGATTTCCTAATTGATCCACTCATTCAAAATTAAGATTTAGTTTCCAATTAATTATTGGTTTATCTTTCCATGACCCATTATTACATGTGATTTTTATTGCATCATTATCTGAAATTATGCATTTATTATTTCTTACTTTCAGTATATGATTATAAGATTATATACTCTGGATCATGGTCAATTTTGGTATATAGATTCCATGCACTAAGAGAAAATGTTATATTCTTTTCTATCCACAATAAATTCATTCCAGAGGTTTATCATATCTTAGTTTTCTAAGACTTTATTCAGCTTCTTAACTTCTTTCCTTTTTATTTTGTGGTGAGATTTATCTAGTTCTGAGAGAGGGAAGTGGAGGTCAAACATTATAAAAGTTTTGCTGTCTATTTCCTTGTAATTTCTAGGAATTTAGATGCAATACCACTAGGTGCATATATGTTTAATAAAGATGTATCTTCATTACTTATGGCACCTTTTAAAAAGATGTAGTTTCTTTCCTTAGACTTTTAAATGAGACTGATTTTTACTTTTGCTTTATCTGAGATCAGGACTGCTAGCCATGATTTTTTTTTTATTTCAGCAGAAGCAGAACATATTTGGTCACTCTTTTTAGTGTGTATCGCTCTGCTTCAAAAGTGTTTCTTGTAAACAACATATTGTAGGATTCTGGTTTTGCTTCATTCTACTATCCGCTTCCGTTTTTATGGGACAATTCACCTCATCCACATTCATATCTAAGATTACTAATTCTGTATTTGCCTCCATTATTTATATTTTTCTCTTTCCTTTCTTCTTATTCCTCCTCACCAAAGGTTTACTCCCTTTCCCCTTTAATTTTTCTTTTAAATTGTAACTTTCAGTTTATTTCCACTTACACCTTTGTTTCCCTTTCCTAAGTTCCATTTTCCTTTTTCTTTGCCCACCCCTGTCCCAACCCCTTCCCTGAAGAGTAGGATAGATTTTTTTAACCCAACTGGGAATTTATTTTATTCCCTCTCTGGGCCAAATCTATTGAAGAGAATTTATTCAGTGTTCACATCCTCCCCTCTTTCCCTCTAAAATTAAAGATCTTTGGGCCTCTTCACTTGGTGTTATTTATCAATCAAGTACTTTAAACAGGTACCATTAATCACAACTTGATTTATTAATTTCCTGATAACTATCAAAATACAGTCACAGATTGATTGATTGATCACCTAATTCTTTGATAAGCAGCATTACCTCAGATTCTCTAAGCACTCTCCCCTCTTCTGTCTCATTTGAAACACAATGCTCAAGAGTCTTGAATTACATATTATCAATTTTTACCTTGCCCCCTTTTCAAATAAGCTCCAAGGTCACACAGGTCTCAGGAGGCAAAGTATATTCCAGAGTCAAAGCATTTTATGAACCATCTGTACCCTACTCCCCCCTTTAGCTCCCTACCCAGGGTACTTAACCCATTCTTAAGTAAAGTATGGATTAAGTCTAGTCCTGATTTAATTAACTGTAGAGTCTCAGTGTGCTCTAAGTATAGGGATGCTCTGAAGGTTTCTCTTAAGAACTTTACAATTGATTATGAGGTATGGGACACATTCACTCAAGACTGCCTAACTTATGATGCTCTCATAAGAGCAATCCTAAACTTTGTGAGCAAAGCAGAATTAATGCAGATCAAAGGAAACGGAGGCACTTAAGTTTATAGTAAACACCCCTGCTTTTCATCAGGGCTTTTTGTCTCAAACATAGTGATATCATTTTGGTCCTCTTCAATGGAGAGACAAGACCAAATTATACCTGTATGCTCTAAATCCAATCTCTTCAAATTATATTCAAGCCTTGAAGTGTCCTAAGAGAAAAAAATTCTCAAGGGTTGTAAGTATTATACTTAGGGTTATATACAATTTGATGGTCTTGACTAACATTTGTTTTATTTTGCTTTGTTTCATTTTTCCTTCCTCTTTTCATTTACCTTTTAATGCATCTCTTTAACAGTATATTTGGGGATTGATTTCTCTGTTCAGTTCTGACCTTTTTGTTGGGAAATTTTGAAAGTCCTATATTTCATTGACCATCCATCTTTTCTCCTCAAAGTGTATGCTGAATTTTTCAGGGTAGTTAATTCTTGTTTGTAATCCCAAGTCTGTTTTCCTCCAAAATATGATATTCCAAATCCTCAGGTTCTTCTATGTTGAGGTAGATAAATCCAGAGTGTTTCTTTTATATTTAAATTGTTTCATTCTTTATTTTTTTTTGCTTGTAGTATTTTCTCCTTTATTTGAGAAGTCTGGAATTAAGCTATAACAACCTATGGACTTTTATCCCAGGGGTCTCTTTCTAGAGGAGTTTTTTGTATTCTTTCCATGGCAATATTGTCTTCTTGTTCTAGAAGATTTGAATAGTTTTCCCTCTTAATCTCTTGAGTGATGTTATCCAGATTTTTTTTAATCTAGGCTTTCTAATAGTCCAGTGATTTGTAAATTATCTCTTCTGGATATATTTTCCCCTTAGAGCACTTGCCCTGTGTAAGTTATTTTAAGAGCATTATAAAGATAAGAAATCGGGGCAGCTTAGTGCATAGTGGATAGAACATCAGCCTTAGAGTTAGGGGAACCTGAGTTTAAATCTGGTGTCAAACACTTAATATTTGCTTGGGCAAGTCACAAGCCTATTGCTTTGCAAAAGTAAGAAAATAAAACAAAATAAAACAGTATAAGTATGGTCAATAGGTAATTATATCCTCTATATTACTTTAGGAGGAGTGGAATTATAAATATTATCCATTTTTCCATTTTCTTGATATATTATCCTTCCTAAGATAACCAGTTAAACAATTCTTTCATGCATTTGAAGGTCTAAAAGCTATACTATCAATTTACTTTACTTTTCCTTCAATTTTTTAAGCCTTTTAATTTTGTTTGATTGAATCTTGAAAGTCTCATAGATTCATCAGTTTCTATTTGTTCACTTCTAATTATTAGGGTTTTTATTTTTTCAATTATATTTTATGTTTCCCTTTCCAGTTGATCAATTTTATATTTTGAATAGTTACCTTCTTTTCCCAGTTGGTTATTTTTACTTTTAAAGGAATTGATTTCTTTGGTTAATTTTTCCTAATTTTCCTGCATGACTGTCATTTCCCTTTTCCTCTTTTTCTTCTTCCTCTCTTCTTGGGTTTTTAAATTATTTTTTTAGGTTTTTTTCAAGGCAAAAGGCAGTTGAGTGGCTTGCCCAAGGCCACACAGCTAGGTAATTATTAAGTGTCTGAGACCAGATTTGAACCCAGGTACTCCTGACTCCAAGGCCGGTGCTTTATCCACTATACCACCTAGCCGCCCCTTAAATTATTTTATATGCTCTTCTATGAGCTTTTGGATTTTAGCCCAATTAATATACTCTTTTGAGACTTTCCTTGTTAGTAATTTTTCACTGATTTCTTCTTCTGACATGGCATTGTTAACATCTTTATCTACAAAGTAGCTTTCTACAGTGAGCACTCTTTTTCCTTTTTTGCTCATCTTGAAATATCTGAACTCTTATCCTGGGAGTGTAGACTCAATCTTTTTAAGCTGGGACTGGGCTCTAATCCCTGCCTTTTCATTGGCCAAGATGTTCCCTATGCAATCCAGGTCTTGCCTTTTCAGAGGTTCATTTCCTCCTTTATATCCAGGTTCTGACTATGCAGTACTTTGTTCCCAACCCAGTCCTGGATTTTTCCCCATTGATCCCAGGGTTCAGACTTTATTTGGGGTTTGGGTCCTACCTCCTGTCTTGCTATCTAGCTGTGAGACCCTATGCTATTTTCATTCTGTCATGACCTGGACTGCACGATGACTAAAAGCCTACCACTGGTTTTCTTGCTTTCCTACATCCTAGGCTTTACTTCCTTTTTTTTGCCCCAAAGAGACAGAGCAGATCTTGCTGGCTGGTATGGCATGAGTAAACTTAAAAAAGTTTCAATAAGCCTAGATTTGGCTGTATACTAGGAGGAGCATGCTGCTCTTTGTATAGAGCTGCTAAATCAATGAATGGGGAAAAAATACCAAAACAGTGAATTTGCCACTTAACTGCTCAACAAGGTGCCTAAGATCCTCCACAATGTCTACCACTGAAAACTTCTTTGAATCTTCTCTTTTTCTTCGTGGAATCTGTAGATCTAATAGTGACTTCATTTAGTTTTGATGGAGAAAAGCTCTGAGAGCATGTTAGCTTCACACCACCATCTTGGCTTTGTTCTGGAAGTCCTACAAACTTATAAATACTATTATAAATACTTCTATAACTACTACTACTACTACCACCACCACTACTAACACCATTAAGTATTCCATAGTGTGAGAGATTAATTTACCATTAGTGTGAAAAGACTATTGCCAGAAAAACCATTGTAATGACTATTAGACTACTGAAAAATAGGTTTGGATATATCATATTGTTGTCAATCAGGTGCCAGAAAGTCATACTGCTTTGCCTTGTATTACTAGAGCACTAGTATGGGAAAGAACTTTCCAAAATCCCAATGACTCCCATAGTATCCAGGCCATGTCACGAAGTTATGTTTCATACTAAATAAGGATATGGGGTGCTAATGATTCTGGAGAAGCCAGTGAAAAGGATGTCTCAACAAAATTCCCCTCACTAAAATAAACATAATGTTCCAGTCTTGCCATCATATATATATGTATGTATATATATATATATATATATATATATATATATATATATATATATATATATATATATATGATGACATGGACCTCTTCTATTATGAGGAACAGCTACTTCTACCGATCATTCTGGAATGCTATAATTCTGTTTCCTTATGAAAAATTCCATTTTTATTACTAAGAATGTTCATGGTATTTGGATTTTGGGTTTTGGTGAGTAGGGGTGGGGAGGGGTAGTGCCAAACAAATTTTTCATATTGTCCAAAAAGGTGATAAAAATACCTGTTGGACAAAGCAAACTAGGAACCACCAATGGATTAATAAATAGCATACAAAGTGTGATACTTTCAGATAAAAAAAGAAAAACAACTCATGAATATATTTCAACTAACCTCTTTTAATTTTTCTGTTTTGTCATTGGATTTCTATATGAAGACTATACTATGGAAGAGATGTCATTTTTCACAGGCCTGTAAGTAGATTTAGAGAAAATTACCTAAGGTAGTAAAAACCTTAGCTCTGCCAAGCAGCTGGCATAACTTGCAGTAGTCTTTGACAGAGAAAAGCATGGTAAGGGATAATAGAGTGCACCCAGAAAGCATCAGGCACCTTGCTGAGCAATTGAGTGACAAATCCACTGTTTTGGTGTTTTTCCCCTAGTCATTGATTTAGCAGTATCTATACAAAGAGCAGCATGCTTCTCCTAGTTTACAGCCAAATCTAGGATTCTTGAAAATTTTTTAAAAGTTTACTCCTGCTATACCAGCCAGCAAAGTTTTGTAAAACAGCATGCTTTCATTCACAGTGTTTCCAAAACATGTCTTCTAAATGTCAACAACTGAGTACATCCTGAAAGATCTGTGGATTTGTCCATTTTTAGGGCAAAATAATCACTTCCCTTAATAGTTAAAAGCAGCTGTTCACAGACATTAATTGCCCTACCACTTAGGCACTTTAAACCAGAAGCATTCAGCAATGGTACATATTTAATGTCTTTTCTGCATCTGGTTCTTTTTCACTGTAATAGAGAAGTTTCTATAACCAAGGAGTTTGATAGTACTCTGTGATGCTGGTAGCAGGTTTGAATTTAAATGGTCAAAATTGATAATTAAAATTTGACTATTAATGTATTCAAACTTCTGCTGAAGAAATTTCATTCATCCAAACAAATATTTATTGAGAATATATTACATTCAAAGTTTTGTATTGTTATCCATGATAAAGATGTGTGTCCTTCATTTTTGAAGAAGACCACAACATCAGAGATGATGCTATAACAAGCACATGGATTGGATTTAAGTGAGGGGGTGTTGTGCTAAATCACCATCCTCACTTTCTCCTGCAGAACCATCTGGGTCCAGTGACCAGCTATGAATCAGGATGTCTCGAGATCATCCTGAATACAAGGGCAATCAGCATTAAGTGACTTGCCCAAGGTCACACAGATAGTACATATCAAGTTTCTGAGGATAGATTCAAATTCCTGTCCTCCCGACTCCAAAGCCAAAGCTCTATCCATTGCACCTTCATGACACCATAGTGCATGCTGTTAAGCAGAGTCTCATAAAGTTGGGAGGTAGACATAAAGAATAAATATATAAATTACGTCCATTTTAGAGAAAGGGGAAAAAAGAACAAAATCAAAAGAGACAATTTATGGTGAAGGGAAAGAAAGAAGGTTTAGTATAAGTGGCATTTGAACTAGTCCTTTAAGTATGATCATAATTTCAAAGCAAAGAGATGGGATTCCAGGCAGATCAAAAAGCATGAAAGAAAGCATAATAGTGTTTTCAGACTGCAAGAAACCCTCTAATTTGCTTTAAACTAGTATTTCAAGGGAATGCTCTATGATAAAACTTAAAAGTAGGTTTTGATTAGGTAAGGGAACATTTAATTCCAGACTAAAGAGTTTGGATTTTATTATTCCATTAAATTTTTATGATAGATTTTAGGTAATGGAGTGGTTGCTAAAGGCAGGTTTTTGTTTTGTTTTTGAATAGGGTAGTTAAAAAAATCAAAGTTGTGAATATAACATTGTAATAGATTTAGAAGGAATGATTAAAGTAGGGAAATCATTGTGGAGACCATCATTAGGAAGGTTGAAGTGCGATAGTAATATGTAGTAAAGGACGAGGGGCATGCAAATGTAGAAAGAAACAACTGAATGTACAGATCATATGAAGAATGAGATTTCAAAGTCAAAGATCCTGTATCAGTTACTTACCAACCTTGGGATTTTAGGCTTATTACTTAGACTCTCTTGACCTGTCTTCTCACCTGAAAAAAAAATGTTTGGATCAGATGACTTCAATGTCTCCTCCAACTCTTAATTTCAGATCCCTGATTACTTTCCAATCATAATGATTAGGAGAATAAATGTACCCAGAGACTGACTGGAGCAGATAGTTAGTTGGAAGGAAGCATGGTATACAGAAAAGTGCTAGACTTAGGATAAGAAGACATTTTAAGATTTGGCTTTGTATTCTTCTGACTGTATGATATTTGATAAGTCACAAGGCAGCTAGGTGGTTTAGTAGATAGAATACTCGGTCTCAAGTCTGGAAGACCTGAATTCCAAAGCATTCTGAGACAATTGCTAGTTGTTACAACCTATGCCTGATTCTGTTATGTCAATAATCATAGCACCTAAATGCCAGGGTTGTTGTGAGGATTTAAATGAAAATATTTCTAAATTGTTTAGCCCATGGCCTGTTATATATTAGGTTTTTAATAAAGCTCATTTCCTTCTTTCCATAAACCTCCATTTCATCATCTAGAAAATGAGGAGTGTTAGACCAGATTATGTATAAGAACATTTCTTACTCTAGCAACATGTGATTTTTTTTGAAAGGAAAATAATGGCTTCAGTTTTTGTCACACTAAATTAGGATAAGTAGGATATGCAAATAGAATAATTTTTAGTAAATAGTTAGAAATATAATAAAACATCAGAAAACATATCAGTTCTAAACATATAAATTAAGAGTTTCTTA
Source organism: Macrotis lagotis (assembly GCF_037893015.1). Taxonomy (NCBI): domain Eukaryota; kingdom Metazoa; phylum Chordata; class Mammalia; order Peramelemorphia; family Peramelidae; genus Macrotis; species Macrotis lagotis. The sequence goes on from NC_133658.1 coordinate 632,028,124, forward strand.
AATGGAAATTGTGGTTGAAACCTTCAAAGTAGACCCTAACAGAAACACAAGGATGATGATCAACCTTGATGGACATGCTCATCCCATCAGAGCAAAAACCAGGGAAAATTTGGGGTTATCTGCAATGGAGAATACCATATGTATCCAGAGAAAGAATTATGGACTTTGAACAAAGACCAAAGACTACTACCTTCAAATTAAAAAAAAAAGTTATATTATTTTATAATTTTGCTACCTCATACTTTATTTTTCTTCCTTAAGGATATGATATCTCTGTCATCGTATTCAACTGAGATCAATGTATAACATGGAATCAATGTAAAGACTAACCGAATGCCCTCCGTGGGAGGTGGGGAGAGGGAAGCAGGAATGGGGGAAAAATTGTAAAACTCAAAATAAATAAAATCTTTCTAAAACTAAACACAGCAGGTGAATTGAAGGGATAGAATAGGCATAAGAGTATAAAAGAAAAGAATCTTGAGTGCTGAGAATTAAGTGATACGAAAATATGGGGAAACAGAAAAGGAGAAAGACAAGACACTAAAAGAACAGAGGGAAATAAGATGTATTAAAAGTTTGAGAGACAGTTTCTGGGTAATAAATCATTATATCCATCAGGATAGCAGATAACAATAAAAAGGGTCAGTTGAACTCTTGAATCCTAAAGACCCCTCATGGAACCCACTCAGTACTTACATGCCCCTCTAAGAATATATTCTTGAGAGTGTCAATCAATTTTAATTGATTAACAATTAACAAGAATGAATGATATAATGAAATGTGGATCTATTTTAGTGAAATTTCAGGAATGTGACCGATTAATCAGTCTTAGACAGGGAGACATCTCTTATGAGACTACCTTCATTTAGGGCACTCTAGAAAGAAAGGAGGGGGTCCACCTCCATTTGGATCTAATGGGTGAGAATTGATCTTATATTAAATTATTTGTAAGGATATATTATTTATAATGTTGGATGGAAAAGCAGTTTCAAGATTTCATCTCGTCATCTCCTTCAGAGAACTAAGCTTAGACATAATCTCCAAAAGGGAGAGGAAAAGAAATCCCAAATTTCCCCAATATTTGGTCATTTAATAATAATTTTCCTCGGAGCCATCAGGAAAAGAGAATAGGACCATCAAAGTGGTCATGGTGATGATCTTTATTGATGCACTTATCCTCATTATTCATCATATTTTCATCATAATAGAAACACAGAAGTAGAGGGTACATAGAAATCAAGTTAGGAGGAAGTATGAAAGGTAGAGTTGTTAAGGACTGAATGCTACATAAGAGCCACATAATTTGATGAGAATAGTAAAAAAAATGACAGAGGCTCCAAATTTAACAAATGCCTACAGACCCTCACATAATATGATATGAATACTTTCAATGATCACTCAAGCATACTGTACATCATAGTTTGTCATGGAATGAAGACAATGAAGCCCATCTGATACAAGATATAAAAGTCAACATTCAATCAACAGTCAAAAAGCATCTAATAAGCCCTTGCTATGTTCTTAGGTATTAGGTGCTGGGTGGGGTAGTGGATAGATTACCAGCCAAGGGGTCAAAAGGACCTAAGTTCAAATCTGGCCTCAGACATTACCCTGGACAAGTCATGGAATTCTTATTGCCTCTCATCCAGGTCATCTCCAGTCATTCTGATTCTTATCTGGCCTTTGGAGCCAGATGATTCTTGAGGTGAAAATGAGGCTGGTGACTTAGCACAGGCCCATCCTGACTCAAAGCCAATGTATGTGTTGTTGTGGCATCACCTCCCTTATGTCACAGTGTTCTTCAAGAAAAAAGGAGAAGACAGAGTCAAAATGATGACAGGAGAAGTGTCTTTCCTAGGTTCTCCAAAATATTTCAAAAACCTTAAAATTATGACTAATTAAATTTTTGAAAGACTGAACCCACAGAAAGATCCAGTGAAGTAATTCTCCAGTCCAAGGTAACCTGGAAAATAGTGGAAAAATTCTGTTCCACAGGGTTAGAGGGGTAGCCCTGCCAGAGTGAAGAAACTTCAGCTTCCTGGGAAGAGACCCAGGGCACCTAGGAGCTGTGGCTCCTGGCAACAGATGCAGTTTCCTGACCTGCACCCCAGCGAGCACTGGGCACAACTTGGAGGAGACCTCTGACAGAGGGAGCTCAAAGCCCAAGATCTCAGTGCAGTGACAGCAACCCATATCCAGGCAATGGAAGCAGGCCTGCAGTGTTGCCCAGCAGGAGCTTCCAGGCAGCTGTGCCTTGAATGTTCAGTCCACTGAAGGTAGGGGAGTGGAGGGAGACTTCCAAGGTCTGTATTCTGTCCCTGGAACAGGACTCTGGAGCTCTGACTACATTCAGATCTTGATCACAGTCTAGGCTCCCCATAAAACAGGGACACCAGCCTCCCCAGCCCCGTGGCAGAGGGGTGTACTTGTGGTCATTCACAGACCAGGAGAGTAGTCAGAGTCTCACACATTAAGGTCCTTGTGTGGGGGGGTGTCCCATTAATACTGCAAAGCTCAGGAAGCACTCCCTAAATCAGGCACAGCTGGGGAAATGAGTAAACAGAGAAAAAAAAGAGGAACCGGATGACTGACAAATACTATATCTATGATCCCATGGAAGAAAAAACATACTCAATATGAAGATGAAGAAGTACAAGCTTCTGCATCTAAAGACTCCAAGAAAAAATGGAAATTGGGCTCAGGCTATGATAGAGCTCAAAAATGATTTTGAAAATCAAATAAGGGAGATAGAAGAAAATTGGTAAAGTACATGAGAGAGATGCAGGAAAAACATGAAAATGAAGTCAGCAGCTTAGTCAAGGAGATCCAAAAAAATGCTGAAGAAAATAATGTGTTAAAAGCCAGCTTAGGTGAAATGGATAAAACAGTTCAAAAAGTTATTGAGGAATTGGCCAGATCGAAAAGGAGGTAAGAAAGTTATGAGGAAAACAAATCCTTCAGATGTAGAATGGAGCCATAAAGGAATCTGATGAATTTATGAGAAATCAAGACACAATACGTCAGCACCAAAAGAATGAAAAATTAGAAGAAAATGTGAATAGTCTTATTGAAAAAACAACTGATCTGGAAAACAGATTCAAGAAAGATAATTTAAAAATTATTGGGCTTCCTGAAAGTCATGATCAGGAAAAGACCCTTGACTTCATTTTTAAAGAATTCCTACAGGAAAAGTGCCCTGAGATCCAAGCAGAGGGCAAAATAGAAATTGAGAGAATCCACCAACCACCTCCAGAAAGAAAGCCAAGGAAAAACAACCCACAGGAATATTATAGCCAAGTTCTAGAACTCCCAAGTCAAATAGAAAATATTACACAATTCAAATATCAGGATCATACAGGACTTAGCAACAACTACATTAAGGGCTCATAGGGCTTGGAATATAATAATCTGGAAACCAAAAGAGCTTGGAATGCAACTGAGAATCAACTACTCAGCAAAATTGAGCATCCTCTTCCAGGGGAAAGGATGAACTTTCAAGGAAACAAGGGAATTTCAAATATTCCTGTTGAAATGACCAGAAGTGAACAGAAAGCTTGATCTTCAAGTACAGGACTCAGGGGAAGCATAGAGAGCAGAGGAGAAGGGTAAAGTATGAGACACTTAATGATGATGAACTGCATGTATTCCTGCATAGAAAAATGATACTGATAATACTTATATGAACCTTCTCATTTAATAGAGCAGGTAGGAGGAGCTTTTATAGATGAAGTACAGGAGAAAGCTGAACTTGAAGATATAATATATTGTAAAAATAGAGTCAATGGCTAAAAGAAAATGTACTGGAAGTATGAAAAAGGAGAGGTGGACTAGTCTAAGATGCTGTATATAAAAGAATTTATTTTGCAATGAAATGGAAGGTGGGAAGGTGAGGGGGAATGAGTGAACCTTCACCCTCATCAGAAATGGCTCAGAGAGGAAACAGCATACACACTCAAGAGGGTATAGATGTCTAGAGTAAAAAAAAGAGAGAAGGGGGGCAGGGGGAAGGGGGCATGTGGGTGATAGAGGAGAGGGTAGATCATAGGAAAGAACAGTCAGATATAACACCTTCTCTTTTTTACTTTTCGCAAGTTGCTAGGATTGGATGGGCTGTCTGAGACCACGGGACTAGGTGCTTGCTAAGTTTCTGGGGTGATATATGGGCTTGGGGATTTCTTGGCTCCAGGGTCAGTGCTCTGTCCACTGTGCCACTTGGCTACCCTACAGCACATTTTAGAAAAGGGACAGAGTGAAAGTAGAGAGAAAATATAATATATGGTGGGAAGGAATAGATGGAGGGAATTACAATCAAGAACAGCAATGGTGGGAAAAATATGGATGTAATGTCTGCAATGGACTTATGATAAATAGAAAAATGATACTGAAATGTATATAATAAAGAATCCACTCAAGACAGAGTTGATGGTATTATAACACAGTCTGAAACACATTTTTTCTCTTTCTTTTACTTTGTTTCTCATGAGGTTCTATATGTTTGAGGGGGAGGGGTTATTATGTTTACTCTTAAACAAGGATATTTTTGTAATGTATAAAGAATTTTGGAGTTTGAACAAAGACCAAAGACTATTACATTTAATTAAAAAACCATTATCTTATTAAGTAATTTTACTATCTTTTATTCTTTATTTTTCTTCCTTAAGGATATGACTTCTCTCTTATCACATTCATTTTAGATCAATGTATATCATGGAAACATTATAAAGACTAAGTCTGCCTTCTGTGTGGGGTGGGGGAAGGGAAGCAAAATTAGAGGAAGAATTGTAAAATTCAAAATAGAAAAAAGTAAAAAAAAACAAAAAAGGACAAGCATCATTGTAATCATCAATACTATGTTCCAATTTCAAATGGGAATGCAAAATAAAGAAAATAAATACTACCTATTCCCTCATAGAGGTCACATTTTAATGTGGGAAAGAACTTGAAAAAACTATGTGCATATAAAATATATAAAGTATTAATGGAAGGGAACTTCAGAGAGAACAAATTGAAGGGAAGTGAGAGACCTTGGAAGAAGGGTCAATTATGAAGGTAAACAAAAGATTAGTACATGAAAGTAAAAAAGGAATTACTAAATATGGGGAAGGAACAGGCTAGGATGCACTTTAGGAAAATCACTTTGGAAGGTGGGTGGATAATGTAATATGGAGAGTACAAATGAGCCTCCAAAAAGGAAAACTATCCATTGAAAAATTACTTACATGGTGTTTCTTTTATTTATAGAACTTTATGAATGACTAGGATGATTGGATTCTGTTTCTATGCTATTTAGATTTGGGAAGACTGGGTGTGAAGCCATGATGGTGGTGCGTGAAGGCAGTAAGTCCCAGAAACTCATTCACCAAAAAATTTCAAAAGCTGTGAAATTATGACTCTAGCCAAAATTTAGAGGGGGAAAATCCACAGAAAGACTGAGTGATACAAATTTCCAGGCCAAGACAACATAAAAGTTCAGCAGGAAATTTCTGTTTCAACAGGACCAGGGCTTGGAAAGAGCCACAGCACAGCCACAGTGCAGCATAGCTAAGCTAGAGAAAACCAACTCTAGCCTTCCATGAATAACCCGTGGGACACTTGGGTCCCTGGGGCTTCCCAGGTCCATGACAGAGGAAGGAGTTTCTATACTTCTTGGTCCAGGGATTACAGGGGGACAGCTTGAAGGGGTAGTGAAAGAATTCTGACACATCAGAGTGAGCATGGAGTGAAGGCCTCAGAACACTCCTGTAGTGAGAACCATCAGTGATGAGAATTGGTGGAACCACCTAGCACTTCCAGAGCTCCCAGCCCACAGATGGTACAGAGGTCAGGGGAGATTGTAGAGGTCTCCCTGCTATCCCTGGTCCCTGGGGCAGGTTTCTATTGTTTGCCCACACTCAGATCCAGTTTTCACTTTGGGCTCCCATACTACTTTAGTCAAGCACGGAGCCTCCTCATGGTTCCAGGGAAAAGGGGAGGGCCTGTGTTCATCTACATACCAGAGCAAAGGCAAGGGAGCAGTCTCAGCCTTTCATAAGAACTTGGAAGACACCACGTGAGGTGTCTCCACCCCCCCCCAAAAAAAAGCCCAGAAGTGCCTTAAAACTAGGCTGAGAAAATGAGCAAACAACAGAAAAAGAAGAAACTGACCGTAGAAAATCCCTTTGGTCCCATGGAGAATCAAAATATACACTCAAGGTGAGAAAGTTAAAGGTTTTATATCCAAAGTCTCCAAGAGGAAAAGAAAATGGGCTCAAGGGAGGTAGAGGAAAAATTGGGAGGAGAAATGAGAGTGATATGGATAAATCATGAAAACCAAGTCAGCAGCTTGGTGAAATAAATACAAAAAATAACTAAGAACTTAAAAAAAAATAACATGCTAAAAACCAGTTTAGGATAAATAAAAAAGGCAGCCCAAAAGCCAAATGAGGAGAAGAATGCCTTAAAAAGCAGAATTGGTCAGCTGGAAAAGGAGATATAAAAGCTCTCTGAAGAAAATAACTCCTTCAAATATAGAATGGAACTAAAGCAAACTGATGACTTTGTGAGAAATCAAGAAACAATAGAACAATACCGAAAGAACAAAAAATTAGAAGAAAATGTGAAATATCCCATTGGAAATACAATGAACATGAAAACAGATCTAGAAGAGATAATTTAAAAGTTATTGGGCTACCTGAAAGTCACAGCCATTAAAAAGAGCCTAGGCTTCATTTTACAAGGAAATGATACAGCAAAATTGCCCTGAAATCCTAGAAGCAGAGAGAAAAATAGAAATTAAAGGATTTAACAGATTACCTCCTGAAAGGGATCCCAAAAGAAAAACTTCCAGTAATATTTTAGCCAAATTCCACAACTCCCAAGTCAAAGAGAAAAAACTAAAAGCTACCAGGAAAAAAAAAAACAATTCAAATACTGTGGCTCTATAATTAGGATTACACAGGATCTGGCAGCAACTACTTTAAGGGTTCCTAGGGTTCGAAGATGACATTCTGGAAGGCAAAAGATTAGATTACAATTAAGAATCAAATATCCAGCAAAACTGAAAATCCTCTTTCAAGGGAGAATATGAACTTTCAAGGAAACAGGGGACTATCAAACTTTTCTATTGAAATGCCCATAGCTGTACAGGACCCAGGTGAAGCAGAGAGATGATGGATAAGAAGGACTAATTATGAGGAACTTAATGATGCTGAACTGTTTGTATTCCAGCATGGGAAGAAGATACTGAAAACTCATATGAACCTTCTCTTTTATAAGAACAGTTAGAAGGAATATATATAAATATCTGAAAGGCACAGGAAGGAGCTGAATATAATGGTATAATATAGTAAACACATGGAGTCAATGGGCAATAAAGGAAAGTACTGGGAGGAAGGGAAAAGAGAGGAAGAAGGGGCTAAGATATTTCACATAATAGAGTCAAGGAAAAGCTTTTATAATGGAGTGGAGTAAGAGAAGGTGAGGGGAATGAGTGAGCCTTCATTCGCATCAGAAATGGTTCAGAGAGGAAGTAACATACACACTTAATATGGTAGTGAAATTTATCTTTCCCCCTAGAGAAAAATGAGAGAAACAGAATGTGAAAGGGGGAATGGGGGTGGGGAGGGAAGTGGAGAGTAGGTTATAGAAACGAGGGAAGATCATGGGAGAGGGTACTCAGATACAGCACACTTCTGAGTCCAGACAGGGTGAAAGGAGAGGGAGAATTGAATAAATGAGAGTATGGAGGAATAGAGTGAAGGGAAATACAGCTAGAAATAGTAACTGGGGGGAAGGTATTGAAGCAACTTCTCTGGTAGAATTATGATAAAGAAGTCAACTCATCTCAGAGACAGAGCCATTAGAATCTGATCACAGACTGAATAGTTTTTTTTTTTCCTCTCACTATTCTTGAGGTTTCTCTATGTTTTTTTTTTTGGGGGGGGGTTATGTTTACTCTCACAAGATTGTTGCAATAATATAAAATAAATAAACCAAATTTTCATTGAGAACATATAGATTCTGAAAGTTAAAAAAGTCACAAACAATCCAGAAAACGAAAAAGTAGTTACAGCATAGTAGGAAAAACTATGGCTTTGAATCTAGAGACCCTAAACTCAAATAATGTGTCTCATTTCATGTATAGTTTATGGAATCTTTTTAATCTCTTCCAGAATCAGTTTCTATATCTGTAAACTTAGATTATCCAATATGGTCTTTCATGTCCTTCTAATTATAAATCTAATATCAATGAAATAATAGGAGTATAATATTTTAAAATCACTTTCATGTTAAAATTTATTTAAAAAAATAAATAAGCCTAGAGTTGTGTTTCATTATTGAGTAATTTCTGGTTAGGAAACTCACTCTCTGAATATGGATTGGCAAGTATTTATAATTTATAGCTTTAGATGAAAGTTATCTAGAGAGAGTGATGTGCTAAGAATCACACAGTCAAGAAGTATGACAGACAGCACATGACCCCAAGAATTTTCTGAATCTTTTTTATCCTTTAAATCAATGGTTTCCAAGTGATAGTCTTATATCCTAGAATCCATAAAATGAAGCAAATAATTGTGTGATAAGCCAGCCTCAGGGTAGTAAGATGGATTGCATTCAACCTCCTACATGGTAGCTAAATATGAGGTAACCATCCCACATAACTCCACTCTTGTCTTCACCCATTGTCACCACATACTTCCCTATACCATCCCTTCCACTTTTCCTTTTACCTAAATTTCCTCTTTCTATTTTATTATGTGTTGAATGTTAAGTGGTATTATCATAAAATTATTAAGAAAAACTATAATTTTTCAAGATGTTTTAAAATATTTAATATAAATTTTCTTTTGCTTTGTACTTTTTCAAGTTTTATTCAATATATAATTGACACATTTTATAATTTGGGGGTTTCATGGTTAAATTTTTTTTTATTTTTAACCTTTCTAAAAGCACTTGTTATGCCCTAAAAATAAAGAGAACTATTAATGAACTATTAATTCAAACGGGCAGTGTAAATTACAATCAATTTACAAGAAAAATTATATAATGGTGAGTCTACTATCACTTTATAAGTGTTGCAATGTTGCTGGGAATTGGTGTCACTAATTTAGCATTGAAAGGCCTTGAAAGGTGAAAGAATTCACATACTGCCCTGAGATTTTAAAACCAATCAGTATTTATTATAGAGGCATTCAAAGTGTACAGAATAAAATCTGTTCTCTTCCTGAGGAAGCAGCAAGTAGTTTGTAAGCTGTTAGAGGGCATGAAAAACGTAAAAATCTAGGTGAGGTTTGAGTGAGAGAGAGAGAGGGGAAAGGGAAAAGAAAAATAGCCAGCAGTCCTGGGTAAGAGGGAAAGAATAGACAGTCATAAGGGCTGCCTTAATCCAGACATATAACATAAAGATCCATGGCTCTCCAGCAGGCCTAGGCTGTGAGCATGTGGCCTAACAGAGAGAGAGAGAGAGAGAGAGAGAGAGAGAGAGAGAGAGAGAGAGAGAGAGGATCCTTGCAAGGCAAAGGTAGTGTGAAGAAGATGAGAAAAAGGGAGGGTACTTCTCTTCTGGACAACATAAATGCACTTTTGTAGTGAGTTGGAAAAGGGTCTAGTACCTGACTCCAGGTGTTCTCCAATAGTCAAGCTACTACTTGTCTTTAGTGTCCCCGGGTGCATGGCTTCTAAGTCCAACACCAGGAAAAGCTTGACCCATCATTTGCCAAGGTCAGGTAGGTTAGAAACGTGAAGCTAAGGTTGCTCCCATCTTGATGAATTCACATTTAAAATTGCAATTGCAGAAGTTAATTTATACCACAAGAGCAGATAAAATTTTTCTAAATAGATAAATATTTCTTCTATCCTCTTCTCAACCAGAATTAACAGTCAAAAAATTAGAAAATTTGTTTTCAATTCCATAATTCCCTGCATCATGTTCCCCAAACTCTCAGAATCAGCAATACTTTTGAAATATTTTTTTCATTTCTTACCAGATATTTTCAATGTTCCAATCTGATAAGAAAGACCCCTATCACCTGCAATTTCATAGAGTAGGTTCTGTAGAAAGTCCAAATATAACTTGAATTTGACAATTAAGTCATTATAATAAATCCAGTTTGAATAATACTGGCCTTGGTTGAGGGCAGAATGGCAGAAAGCACATTACATTTTGAATTAGAGTTAACTTATTTCAGAAATTTCAATGAGGCTATTTGTGAAATTTCTATGAATTTTCATATGGGAAGATTTAAATCATCTTCTGTCCATTTCAATTCCCTTATTTGATTATAAAGGTAACTCTCTCCAAATAAAGTATCAAAGATAAATCGACATTTGCCTGAAAGAGAAGTAAAACCTATGTATCTAAAAGGAATTTATTAAAAGGTTTTCTATACTGCGATAACAGTTGGAGGTTTCAGAATGCAAAAGAGTCAATAGTTCTATGAATCACTAAGTTATTTTTTGTTTTGTTTTGATTTTTAGTTGGAGAACTAGTGTGGCAGGGTCTCAATAGATGGGTTCTCACATTTCCTTTTTTGTATAGGAAAAATTCTAATTCTCCAACAAGTCACTGATGATCACTTGTTTTCCAGGGATTCTGGGGTGGTAATTAGTAAGGATGTAATCTACTTCAGATATGCTGTTCCTCTACTTTCAACAGTATTCAGAAAGATCTTTGAATATTGTAATGGGTAGAGGGGGAAAAGAAAGAAAAAATTAATTTATTCATATACAGATTGAAGCACGCTCTTTATGGGCTTGGGTGGATTCCTGAGAAATTCTCTAATCCAGAGATGGTCATTATCTCATAAAAAAAGGACAAAGGTTCCAAGGTTTCCTCATTCATTCAAACCCCCATGGCTTTAATTTCTAATTTAACTCTTACTATCTCAGAAGTTTAGGCTCTCCTTACAATTATATAGAATCTATATATAGTATCAGAATACAAAAGAACTCAAAATATAAACAAAAACAAAAAAAGTTCTCAGAATTCAAGTCAAAGATTCCCTGAATGTCTTAACAAAGATCACTGGGTGGCAGGAGGGAGGGCATGAACCAAAAACCTTTCTATAAGAAGTCTGAGTTAGAAGAGACCTTAGAGGTCAGTCAATCCAACCCACAGTGAACAATAATTCCTCTCAACAATTTTTCATATGAGTGGTTTTCCAACCTATGCTAGGAAACCACTATAAAGTAAAATCTTTTACCCCTATGTCAAACTATTTCAAATTTTATTCTAAATTTTAATAAGGATTTTTCTATCCCTAATGCCAGATCTGCCTCTTTGCAACTTTTTACTGAGCTCAGTTGATGTCTAGAGCCAAGCAGGCAAGGTCAATATTTTCTTTTCTAAGACAACTCTTCTAAATCTTGAAGACATATTGTCCATAAATTATATATTCTCCAGTCTATATATCCATAACTTCTAGACCTATATATACATAACTTCTACACCTCATAAACTGTTATTTCTAGTTCCTTCCCCATCCTGGTTTTTGAAAATAATTGTGCTTACCAAAGTATTTATGAACAGTACTATTGAAAACTGTAAACAGTTCTCAAGATTTCTTCTGACCAATACATATATAAGACCCTTTTTTCCTGGGTTCCATGGTAAAGGTAACTTAGATTACATTGCCCTCTGTGACTACCGTGGAACACTACTGACATATATTGAACTTATAGTACAGTGAAATTATTGTGAATTTTAGTCCTGAAGAAGCTAGGAAACACAGTGGATAGAATGCCATGCCTGGAATCAAAAGATCCATCTTTCTGAGTTAAAAATCTGACTTCAAACACTAACTAGCTGTGTGACTCTGGACAAGTCACTTAACCTTGCTTGTCCAAGTTTTCTCATATGTAAAATGAGTTGGAGAAGGAAATGGCAAACCATTCAAGTATCTTTGTAGAGAAAATTCCAAAGGGGCTTATGAAGAATTGGACATGACTGAAATGAGTAAGCAACAATAAATTTTTCACTGGTATAGTCAAGCCAAATCACCCTTCTACTTATGCATTTAAATATTAGAATCCAAATATAGATTTATGAGAAAGCACAAAATAATAACTAAAGGAATAGGTGATTGGGCTTGAATTAGATATAAACATATTTGAAATTTAATTTCTGATGGACAGAACAAAATAGGTCTATTTGTATTAGGACTTGCTGAAAATATGTAAATGTCTACTTAGAAAACTAGAATTTATTGACTAAAACAAAAGGGAAACAATAATATCATAACCTTGTCCTCAGTGACTACAGGATCAAAACAATTAGAGAAATCCAAAGAGATATCCAAACTTCCAGGGGGGAAGTTGTGAAAAGGAAAAAATGATAAAAAAAATTTCCTTGTATTTTAATTCCAAGAGGAAAGCTTGGTATACCTTCTGTTAGGATAAGAATTTAGGGAAAATGTGTTAATAATATGTCAATCAAAGACAACTAAGTAAAATAGCAAAGGCATAGCAAGAAAAGACAGAGCCAAGAATAAAAACAGGAATCATTGTTCAGTTGGTCTTAGAAACTGAGGTCTCAGAACAGTAAATATTTGTGACAATCAGAAGTTTGAGCTTTTCACTATGGCAATTGCTTTTCATTGTTAGTTCATAGAAGAGAAATACTCTTTTTGCTCTCAGAAAACTTCTTAGTAAGCTATTTCACACAAATTTCTTTTTCTTCTGAAGCTCCTCTACCTAACCATCAGTGTGATGAAAACATCATTTTTGTCCCTATAGTTTTCCTTTAGTTTCTTGCTCAATGTCATGAATCTTAATTAAACTTTCTAGCATCATTTTTAAAAATCTTATTGCAAGTTTCTCTAATAAAATCACTATTTCTGAAATATACACTAGGTCTAGAATAAAGTCAAATAAAAAAAAATAAGAGACATTTCCCAACTGATAAATGGTCAAAAGGCATAAATTGGAAGTTTTCAGAAGAAATCATTTAAAATGTTCTAAATCACTATTAATTAAAAAAGAGATATTAAAACAACTCTGAGGTATCACCTAATAGCCATCAAAAATGACAAATGTTGGAGGGGATGAGGGCACTATAGGAAATGACAAGGGGGTAGATGGTTTCAGAAAAAACACAGCAGTGCATTTATAAACAAGTCAAGGTCAATAAAAAGAATTAGAACATTCTTGTGTGTTTTAATGATGATGAACACCTGTGAAAAAACTTGGTTAGTCTAATCAGTAGAATGATCCAAGACAATTCCAAAAGATATATGATGAAACAATGTTATCCCTCTCCAGATAGATCTAATGAACTCTAAGAACAAATTTGAACATAATTTTATTTTCATCATTTTTCTTGATTTGTAAAAAATAAGCCTGATTGAAATATGTTTTGAATGATTTCACATGTATAAGTGATATCATATTACTTGATTTCACAGTGGATGAGATGGAAAGGGTTAATTTGAAATTAACAATTTACAAAGAAAAGAATGTTGAACTTAAATAATGCATTTGAGGGCAAAAGTTATTTTGGCTACATATATAATTTCAATTATATAAGAAACTTCCAGATGAAGAATTATCCTTTATTATTGTAAGAAAGCATCTTTTTCTATCAATTTATAGATTTTGAGATGTGTTGGAAAACTGGAGGTCTAATGAAATATCTTGGGCAATACTGATGCAGTGAAAAGATATAGAGAATTAAGAATGTAGCAGAAACAGAATCTGTCTGCTAAATCTTGTAAAATGGGAGGTGGTTTCCTGCTCTTGAGATGTAATTTGACTAGCTGTAGAGAATTATGAAGGTAACAGAAATGAAAGTTGTAATCTTAATGGCTTTTAAATCTTGTTAAATTGGGTGGAGTTTCCCCACTCTACTACCATTGTTTCATTGTTTGATGTAATATTTATATCCTGTTCCCCTCAGGCTTCAAACTTCTACCTAATTCCTGGTTCAGTAAGGGGAAAAGAATTCACCTTTTGCCCTCTGGATAAGGAGCAATACCATAAAAATCTGGGTGGGATCTCCACTTCAGGACAATCATCTCTGACTCACTGGGCCAGTCAACTCTTCTTGACTGTTCTTTTATTTCTATTTATTATTCTCTCTATCTACTGCTTTCTTATGTGTTATAACTTCTTTTAATAATTCTTTATTTTTCTTTCCACACCTGAATTCCTGGGTCTGCATCATGATTCATTGCATGGCAGTAATCAAACCCAAGTAGCCAACAGCTACAATACTACCAATATGAATCAGAAACAAAAATTTTACCCCATTTTTCTTGGCTTTTAGACTCCTCCCCTTTTTAGTCACTATGACATCCTGCCTCTTGTATGTATCTAGGATGTAATAAACTCTGAACTTTCCAAACCTGACAATCACTGAAATTTAGGAGGAAATATTCAAAATTGCAATTAGAAGGAAATAATTATAGCTTAAACCCAAGGGACTAATTTATGGGGAGTAGTTCCCTCTGAGTAATCAAACTTCCTCTTCAAGGCTGGGTTCTTACCTTAGAAACCTGTTGCCAGAGTTCCTCTTTACCAAGATTCACATTTCCCCCTTATCCAAGAAGAGTATACCAGGGTCTATGAGGGACAAATTCTTCCTTAAACATTAGTAGTCACACCATTCTTTGTGGTATTACCCATAACCACACCCCAACTAAATTTTCACTTGGACCAATAATTTTTGTTTGTGGTCCTAAATAAAGTAAATGGAAAGAAGAAAACATAAGAGGACATCAATATTGAAGGAAATTTCAGATTTCAAAATCACATGGTTCATATAATTTCGGGTGCTGGCCAAGTCTAATATATGACACATTTAGGAACAACTAAAGAAGAATGGAAATATTGGTCATGGAGTTAAAGAGCATAAGGAGCTAAAGTTCAGGAATTTTTAGAAGTTGTCAGTGTGATAAAATTGTATTATTCCCACCTTCACAGTAGCTTTCATATATTGCCCTTTCTTTCCATTTACAAACCTAGAACTAAAATACAAGCCTTCCCCCAGCGCTTTTTGCCTGGCTTACTGCAAGAACCAACTAATGGGTCTCTGACATTAAGTTTCTCTCCATTTCAATTAGTCCTGCACCCAAGTACCAAGGACATTTTTCTAAACCTAGGACTGAATATACCATATTCCTCCCCACCCCTTCCTTCCCTGATTCCCCTGATCTCCAGTCCTATTTCTTCTAAGATCAAATATAAACTCCTTTATTTGGAATTTAAAACCCTTTTCAAACTGATACTTTTCTAAATTCCTAGTCTTTTTTAAAAAAAATGTATGCATTTATTTTCATCGATATGCACATGTATATTTTTAAGCTACAAAATTTCCTTCCAACCTCCCTTCCCACCTCCCAACCCCACTTAGGAGCAGTCAGGTTAGCATTGTACATACATAGTTTGATACATATGATACAGATTAGTAATTTTCAGTATGAGGAATTAGGATTAAAGGAAAGTGATACATAAGAGATAATTTTTATAAAGTGTTCATCAGATTCTGAAAGGTTATGTTTTTTGGTGTGTTTTGTTTTGTTTTATTTTTCTTCTTCCGGATTGGGATAATATAGTCCATAGCCAGTCTAATAATTTGTCCTAGCTCTCTGGACTGCTGAGGGGAGATTCTTCCATCAATGCTGATCATCTCACAATGCTGTTGTTAATGTTTACATTGTTCTCTAGGTTCTGCTCCTTTTGCTCAACATCAGATCCTGTAAGTCACTCCATGCTTCTCTAGAGTCCAACCATTTATGGTGTCTTATCTATTTTTCTGGTATTTTGCTCTTTCCTCCCTACCATGTATGCACTCTCTGGTTCATCTACTCTAGCTGCTCATGATTTTTTGAATATAATACTCCATCTCCCATTTTCGTGACTTTGCAATGCTTGTCTCCCATATGAAGTGTTCTGTCCCCTCATTTCTTTCTTAGTTCCCCAGTTTTCTTTCAAGAGTCAATTTAAATATCAGCTTCTGTAAGTGACTGTTCCCAGGATCTATAGTTTCCAATATATTCCTCTCTCAGAATGTCTTGATCTGCTCTGTATCTCTCTTGCATATACCTTATGTTGTTTCTAGCAACTCAAGTTCTTTAAGGGCAGTAATTTTTCTTTGTGTTTCCTGCGCCTAGCACAATATCTGATATATAGTTACTACATAATTAATAATTATTTACCAAATCACTTGTCAAAGTCCCTAAGCATAATGATAAGAGTTAATCAGTGTGAAGAGGAAGACTGTCATCCTGTTCCTGAGCTCTGAGAAAGGAACAGGAGTGAAATTATTGCAATGGGAATTTGAGTAATGTCTGAAGTAAAATTCAGAAAAGGAAAGAGGCAATAGAGAGCACTGAGACAACCAATTCCTCTCCATCCTGTATGTCAGGGATATAAGAGAAGAAGCAATTATCACTGTAGAGGATGACCAGGGATGAGGTGGCATTCATAAAGAATATTAAGATTAATCAGGTTTCATTTACTTATTGATTTTATTTATACTATTTTTCTTTATCCTGTAATGGGTTTTGTCCTGTAACTGCTAAAAGTCTTGGTTTTCTCTCTCTGAACTTGACTCATAATTTAGCTAATTTGTAATGGATTAAATTTAAAATACAGCTCTTTTGCCACTCTCGAACCTATTCTTGTTTCAATATATTTAGGTGACCTTGGCAGAAGTGTGCAAACACAAGGCAGGAAGGTCTAATATCTTTTGTACCACCAAGCCAACTTTCAAGGATATTTGGTTGGTTGTCCAAAAATCTAGCCCATCATCTTGCACCTGGTTACTTCTTAGACCCAGGAGAGAAGGAGGAGGTCATCATTAGCCCTAAGTAACAATCACATTGTTCCCTGCTTTTTTTCAGCTCTGTAACCAGTGATGCTGTCCTCAAACAATGATATCACCTATCCTGTTTTTTTGTTTGTTTGTTCTATACTTCCCAAAAGTTATAAAAGGGGAGCTATCATTTTGCTGGAGTCTTTGCTACGGATAAAACAAGCTTGATTCTCCATCAATGACATGTAAACAAAAGTTACTTTACTAAAAAAGAATTGTCTCAGTTTAAGTTTCCTGGTAAATTCAAGTCATGAAAATAAAAAGGCAGGTTTTCATAAGTAAAAGAACATGGAAAGAGAATAAGAAGAAAAAATCTTGGATGAGAAGTTTAGATCAGATAGAAGGCTATTCCAAAAGGGGAGCAAAAAGAAGAGCAGAAGAGACTAGGGACTGGGGGCTGGGGTGGGGGAGAGAAAGTAAAGGTTGGAAGATGAATAACCATCACTAATAGAAAAATGGACACAAGAACCCTTGCAATGGCAACACTCTCCAGATAACCAGTCCAATTTCTAAGCTAGTACTCACAGATATCATCCAGGAAAGCAACTCCCTTAGAGAAAGGACCAGCCAGCCATCCTGAAACAACTACCAACTACAGAGCAGGCAAGACAGTTTATCTGATGCAGAGGGTACCTAAAAGGAGAACTTGGGGGTAGCCTGCAATAGGTAAACCATTGCCATCATCTCTCCTTGGAACCGAATGAAAACAGCCTAAGACACTGCATTCAAAATAACTGCTCCCAGGACAGTACTTACAACCATCTTTCATGGAAGCAAGCCCAGGGAAATGTAACCTGTCAAATACATCTTTAGAGGTACTATAATCACAACTACTAAAGATTCTAAAAAGAAAGATCATGGCATTGTCAGATAAGAAACTGATGTAAATTCATCCATTAGAAATGATATTAAAGAAGAAACAATATTATCTACTTTTCCTCTGAAACTTAAGGATCATGGAATCTTACCATGGTATTTGCAGGTTAAACTTTGTATAGATGACATCTCTTGCTTTCTATTTGTATCCTCAATGTTTTGCACATAGTAAGTGTTTTAAGAAGACTCTAAAAATGTAGTTCATTAAAAAGATTCTGAATTTAGTTGACAGAGCTGTTTGCAATCATAGTTTAAGGACAGAAAAGTATGGATTAAATATAGGTGTATCATTCCCATTACCAACACAGAATATTTTTGCATAGTAGGCATTTGGTTCTTGAATAAATGAAATGCAAAAATGTGTCAGAGTAAATGAAATTGATTTTTCTATATCTGTACTTAATTATAGGTTAGGCGAAGTTTTTTTTTTTCAGTCAAATGACAGCTAAGTTAATTTCCTTCTATCCAATTTAATTTCAACATAACAAACATTGGTTTAAGCTACTATACTAAGCACTAGAAATCCGGTTCTATAGATCAACTACACTCTCAAGGACTTTACAATCCAATAAAAGAAGAGGAGGATAACAAAAAACAATTATCATGATCTGACAGGTTCTGGTTCCTTTATGAAGCCCAAGTTTCCCAGATCTGTGTAGGAACAGATCATACTAAACAGTATAACTCCAAAGGTTAAATTCAAAAACACAATATTAGAATTATAGTCTTGACACTCCAATATTTTCATGTACTTAGTTCATTGCCCATTTCAGCAAAGGAATTTGACTTACAATTTGACATAAGGAGTGACATAAGAATGACAGTATTTAAAGTAGGGAAATAATGAAGATCTTGAACTTTTCAGACTATCTTTAAAATGGCAAAGTGATTTAAAATGCTGATTACTTACTTATTTTTTAAATCACTTCCTTCATAGGACACAATGGAGTGTGAGCTGTGCTTTTCAATACAAGCTTGCCTTTTGAGCCCTTGAAATATCTTTTTTGTTCAGGACTTCACTGGCTGCTGCCCTAGAAACAACCAGTGAAGTTGGGGCTTCCCAGCTGTTCAGTATGCTCTAGATTTCAAGGATGGAATTACCCTCTGTAATCTCAGCAAATCATGACCAAGTTCCAGGTGAATAACTTCACAATCAAGGCCTGAAATTTTGAAGGGAACCCTGTATAAAATACCCAGTCTTTTTCTTCCTTCAGCTGCATTTTTCTTAGTAGTCCTGTGTGTTCAAATCTTTTCTTAAACAACGTTTTGAGCCATGGACCTCTATGACCTCTTTCCCTAAGTAAGAGTTTTGATAATGTCAAACCTCTGAGCTGACTAGAAAACTAGGTTTTTTTCATTTTATCTAACTTCCCAAACTGTTAGTCCAGAATTTATCTCAGTTGATCTTTCCCCTTGATACATCAGCCTACAATATAACATGTGCTCTGTTTAAACTTTGATTGCAGATAGAAAGGGAAGATTTGAAGATATCTTTTCTCCTTCCTGTTTGCCTTCTGCTCAGTTTCTCAATTCCAAAGCAAAGTATACAATGACCTTATAATATCCATTTTGCAGGAATAGTCTTTCTTCTTTGATGTTTTCTGCTTATTTATTTTTCTTCTGTCCCTAGATATATTTTTACCATTCACCACATCCCTATATTCTAAAATAAATAATGAACAACATTTGTTGAACTCCTTTTTTGTTCTAGGTACTGTGCTAGGAGTGAGAGACACAGAGGGATGTAACCATTCAGAAATTCAAGAAGTTTATTCTCTAATGACATGCTAAGTAATTAGCTTGCTAGCAAATCTGATAAACTAAAGTTTTAACATCTGAAAATAGTGAAACAAATTTATGCTTTCTAGGAAATATCCACACTTTAAGATTGCCTAAGCCTTAAGTCCAAGGAATGAGTAAAAGCTAAGCAGCATGAGATAATACAAGTGTTCTAAAAGGTTTCATGACCTTTTTACACTCTTAAAAATTATTGATTGCCTTCCCAAAAAGAGCTCTTGTTTATGTGTATGCTATATCCAGGAGTATGCTGATAAATGTTTAATAAATGGCTCTCTGTGAAGAACATAAATATGATACACTCTAAGTTTAATGTGTATTATTAATTTTTCTCCATTATTTTAAGTCAAGAAATCAATGAAAAAATAAATTTGTCATAAAGTACAAATGCTGATTTAACAACCGGTTTTCAAGAGTTGGTTTGAGCTGGCTCCAGTACAGCCTTGGTTATATTTCTTGATATTACAGAATTTAAACTAAAATATATTTGTATTATTATGAAATTAATTTTGGCCTTCCTGATCCCATAAATTAGTCTTGGAGACAACCAAGTATACTTTGAAAATTGTAGGTGTAGTAAAAAATGCCACATTAAAGAATGCAAAAAAAAAAAAAAAAGAACTTTGTCTAAGACATTTACTCTTTCTATCCTTGGGCAAGAGTCTTCACTTTGCTTGCCCACAAGTTTCACATCAAGAAAATGAGGGAATCTGGTGATCAAGAAGCTCCATTCTACCCATTTATCATATTTGGTAATTTGAAGTTAGTATAGGGAGGGTTTTAGTTGTATGGACACACACACATATTAAGGAACTTTAAAAAAATCTTACTTTAATATCTTCTTTTCTTTTAATATCATGACCTAAATTTCTGGCTGTATCCTGCTCCCTCTTAAACAAGAAATCTTTCAGTAACCCTTCAAAAACCCCATGATTCGGCCTATACAAAATTTACTCAGTTTTTACTTCTCCAAATGTCTACGATCCATTTTACAGATCAACACAGGTAGCATTTTTTTTTGTCACTGAAACATGTGAATACCAAAAACCCCTTTAAAATATGTTCCGCTGGGGGCAGCTAGGTGGTGCAGTGGATAGAGCACTGTTCCTGGAGTCAGGAGTACCTGAGTTCAAATCCATCCTCAGACACTTAATTACCTAGCTGTGTGGCCTTGGGCAAGCCACTTAACCCCATTGCCTTGCAAAAATTAAAAAAAATGTGTTCTGCTAAAGTTACTAAGTATTGCCCATTACAATTACAGGAATTTTGATATTCTGGTCCTGAAAGTGATATAGTTACCTACTTGTAAATGGCTCCTGAGGTGTTTGCCTCGGAATCATGTGATTTTAAGAACCTGCAAGACAAAAACTGTAATTAAAAAAAAAAACAAAGCTGTCATACATAATTAAACTTTTAAGAACAAGTGATATGGCTGGTGGCTTTCCATAATTGTCTCTGAGGCTTACTGCAAGGTACACTGAAAGAAGAGAAGAGGTTTGTTTTTTACTTGTGATGACTGGTATGGGTTTATCTAAAAATCTGAAAGAATTTTTAAGTTTAAAAATATTTTATTTCGCTAAACTAAGCTTGACTGCAGCTTGCTCATTTCTTTTAGGTGAAATATTTAGAAGCATAGCTGAGTCACTGGAGTATCTGAGGCAATTTATATTAATCAGAAAAACAAACTAGGCAGAAATTAAAATCATTATGTAAAGTAAATTCAGTAGTAGTCAATCAGGCCAAATTAATAAAACTGTGTAATTAAATAGTTCTTGGTATAGTTAAAGTGATCTTATTTTTATTCACCTTAAATTATTTATTTCATATAAAGATTTAGCATTTCAGAACTGGTTGATTACTTACATAAAGATCCCATGAGGAAGTATGATGTAGGGGAAGAGCACTAAAAAAGAAAACAGAAGACCTAAGACCTTGGTTTTGCTCCTGACTTTGACACATAGTTGTATGAATTTCATAATACTTGCCTTATCGAAGTCACAGGATGATTTTTAAGAAACGTAGTATGTATACCATGAAGAGTATATGAAATCAACTTTTTATTTAAAAAATTAATTAATTAATTAATTTAGTTATCATAAGTAGAGTTTTGCTCCCTTCTAGCTAACTCATTGAAAATAAAAATAAAATAAAAAACAACCTTTGTAACAAAATAAGATTCTGAATATACATATATAAATCTGTATATCTACATATATGTATATTTTTGTATATATCTGCATGTCTATATGTGAGGTTGAATAATTTCACAAAATTATTGGAATATAGAATTGGAAGTTCTTGGTTGGACTAGGTCCTTATTGATCATCCATCCCTTTTACAACATCTCTGATGAGTAATCATTCAATAAGTGAAGAAATCAATAAAATAATAAATTTGCCATAAAGTGTAAATGCTGATTGAAAAGCAATGATGAATCATTACTTTCTACAATAACCCTTCCCATTTTTGTACCATTCTGATGGGTATTTTAAGTATGGATATACCTTTTCAGAACTTTTATTAAAGCTATATAGCTTTATAGTGTCTGAACTCTGGAGCCTCATCAAATAAGTCAAAGTCATCTTCCATTTCTTTCAAATAAATAAGGGGCAGCTAGGTGGCACAGGGGATAGAGCACCTTCCCTGGAGTCAGGAGTACCTGGGTTCAAATCTGGTCTCAGACACTTAATAATTACCTAACTGTGTGGCCTTGGGCAAGCAACTTAACCCCATTTGCCTTGCAGAAACCCAGATAAACAAAGACTAACTGGATCACAGGGAAGCTTTTCTTTTCCATACTAAATATCTACAACTTCCTGAAAAGATTTTCATATTGGGTGGTCTTCAATCCTTTAACCATCATAATCTCTAGATACTGTTCAATTTTGTTTATATTAATACCAAAATGTGATACCTACAACTGGAAATTGTACTCCAGATGGGAATTAACTAGATTAGATGACAGATAATTTATCAAGATTTCAAGAATATTTATCTTGGTATAGTTAAAGTGATCTTATTTTTATTCACCTTACATTATTTTATTTTATTAAATTTATTAATTTTTTAAAATTAAATTTATTAAATTAAATTTATTAAATTTATTAAATTATTTTAATTTTTCCATTTACATATTATGAACATTATTCAACATTCATATACCTACATTTTTTTGTGATATATTTTTTCTACCACTCTCCTTTCCTACTCCCCTTACCTTGTGACTGTCCCTTTATAGTATAATTCTGAAGATTGAACTAAAAACTAGGCCTCTGTCATTGGCATTTTTTCCATAAAAGTTATACATATACATTTGTATTTGACATATTTATATATTAGTTATTTTGTAAATAGAAAGTAGGATAAGGAAAAAGAATATAAACTATGGAACTGAAAAGAGAAAAACAAAAGAAGGTTTTTTATGTGAGAAAAGTGTCCATTCAGAGTCTGTTTTGTTTGTTTGTTTATTTTCTTACTTTTTTGTTTTCCTCTGGATAAGGATGGTATTATCCATTACAGGTATTCTGGGGTTGTCTTAGATCTCAGAACTTTTGAAAGGAGCCACATTCCGTGGTCATCTCACAATGTTGTTGTTAATATGTACAATGTTCTCTTGGTTCTACTCTTTCAGCCTCAGTTCATGTATTTCTTTCTCTAAAGTCCAACCATTCATGGATTCTTATAGAGCCATAGTACTACATAAAACATCCTGTTCAGCCATTCCCCAATTGATGGACATTCCCTCAATTTCATATTCTTTGCCACAACAAAAAGAACTGCTATAAATATTTTTGAACATATAGAATTTTTCCCATTTTAAAATTACTTTTGAGTATAGGCCTAGTAAAGTTATTGCTGGGTCAAAGGGTATGATCACTCTTATTGTTCTTTGGGGATAGTTCCATATTTTTCTCCAGAATGGTTGGATTAATTCATAACTCCACCAACAGTGTATCAATGTCCCATTCTTCCCACAATCTCTCCAACATTTTTCATTTTCCCTTTTGGTCATTTTAGCAAATCTGAAAGGTATGGAGTGGTTCTTCATAGTTGTTTTAATTTGCATTTCTCTAATCAATAACAATTGAGAGCATTTTTTTCATATGATTATTACGTACAGCTTTGATTCCTTTGTTTGAAAACTGTTCTATCCTTTGACATTTTTCAGTTGGGGATTGACTTGTAGCATTATAATATGGATTCAATTCTCTATGTATTTTAGAAATCAGGCCTTTATTGTAAGCCCTATCTGTAAAAATTATTTCGCAGTCTTATGTTTTCCTTCTATGCTTGCATTAGTTTTAATAGAGCAGAATTAATACAGTGTAATCAAAATCATCCATTTTGCATTTTATAATTTATTCTATTTCTTATTGGGTCATAAATTTCTCCTGTTTCCATAGGTCTGATAGATATAGTATTTCTTGGTCTCTTCATTTATCTATGATGTTGACCTTTGTGTCTAAATCCTTTACCGATTTTGACTTTATTTTGGTAAGGGTTATAAGATGTGAGTCTATGCCTAATTTTTTTCCATACTATTTTCCAGTTTTCCCCAGCAGTTTTTTGTTGAATAGTTGGTTCTTATCCCAAAAATCTAATGTCTTTGGGTTGGTCAGATGACAGATTTATTGCTTTATCTTTATACCTCTTCTAATCCAATTTTCTATTACTCTATTTCTTAACCAGTACTAGGCAGCTCTTGTGATGTCCCTTTATATTATAATTCTGGAACTTGAACTAAACTAGGCCTTTATCATTGGTATATTTTCCATCAGTTACCCTGATATTCTTGACCTTTTGTTGGTCTAGATGATTTTCGTAAACATTTTTTTAGCTCTATAAAGTAAGTTTTTGGTAATTTAATTAGTATGACACTGAATAAGTAGTGTAATTTGCACAAAATTGTCATTTATATTATATTAGTTCAACTCCTTTTCTAATTGTTTAAATTATACTTTATTTGTATGAAAACTATTTTGTAATTGTGTTCAAAGAGTGTCTGGATTTGTCTTGGGAGGTAAATCCCCAAATATTTTATCTTTCTACAGATACTTTAAATGATATTTCCCTTTCTATCTCTTGTCCTGAGCTTTGTTGTTCATTTATAGAAATGCTGATGAGTTATGTGGGTTTAATTTATATCCTACTACTCTGTTGAAGTTAATTATTTGAGGTGTTTTTTAATTGATTTTCTAGCTTCTCTAGGTGTACCATCATATCATATGTAAAGAGTGAAAGTTTTGCTTCCTCCTTGCCAATTCTAATTCCTTCAATTTCTTTTTCTTCTCTTATTGCTAAAGTTAAGATTCCTAATAACAATACTGTATTGAACAGTAGTGGTGCTAATTGTCATCCTTGTTTCACCCATGATCATTTTGTAAGCACTCTCAGTTTATTCCTATTACATATAATGTTTGCTGATGGTTTTAGATAGATAGCTATTATTATTGTTAAGAAACACTCTATTTGTTCTGATAGCCTCTTGGTTGTTAATGGGACTTGCATTTTATCAAAGACTTATCAAAGACATTTACTGAGATAGTAATAAGATTTCTTATTCTATTCTCCTATTCTTTTAAATAGTTAATGTAAAATTGGAATTTTTTTCTTAAATTTTTGGTAGAATTTACCCATAAATCCATCTGGAACCCAAGACTTTTTCTTGGGGAGATTATTCATGATTTTTTCATTTTTTCTGAAATGGGATTATTTTAAGTATATTATTTTTCTCTCCGTAATATTTCTGTAAATGTTCATACATTTTACTCAGCTTGTCAAATTTATTGGCATACATTTGAATAAAATAGACCCTGAATTATCTCTTTAATTTCCTTTTCATGGGTGATGAGATTACCCTTTTCATTTTTGATATTGGTAATTTGCTAATCTTCTTTCCTTATTAAAAGAATTAACCAAAGTTTGTCTATTTTACTGGATTTTTTCATAAAACCAACTCTTACATTTATTTATTAGATCAATGATTTTCTTACTTTCAATTTTATTCATTTCTCCTTTGATTTTTCAGATTATCTAATTTGGTCTTAATTTGGGGATATTAATTTGTTCTTTTTCTAACTTTTTTAGTTACATGTCCAATTTTCTGATCTCCTTTTTCTCTATTTTAATCACATATATGTTTAGAGATGTAAAATTTCCCCTCAAAAGTACTTTGGCTGCATGCCATAAATTTTTGTCTGACATCTCATTTTTGTCATTTTCTTGGTTTAAATGGTTGATTATGTCTATGATTTTTTGCTTGATCCACTCATTCTTAAAATTTGGTTCTTTATTTTCCAACTCATTTTGATTGATCTTTCTATGACCCTTTATTACATATAATTTTTATTTCTTCATAGTCTGAAATGCATGTATTTATTGTTTTTGTCTTTCTGATTTTTACCATAAGATTTTTAAACCCTAGTACATGGTTAATTTTGGTATAGGGTCCAGGTGCTGCAGAGAAAAATGTGAATTCTTTTTTTATCCCAATTCAATTTTCACCAAAGATTTATCATATCTAAGTTTTCTAATATTTTATTCATCTTAACTTCCTGCTTTTCTATTTTGTGCTTGGTTTATCTAATTCTCAGAGAATGAAGTTGAGGTCACCCACTATTATAATTTTGCTGTCTATGTCTCCTTGTAATTCATTCAGCTTCTCCTCTAAGAATCTGGGTGCTCTACCAATTACTGCATGTAAGTTTAATAATGATATAACTTCATTGTCTGTGGTGCCTTTTAACAAGATATAGTTTCGATCGCTATCCCTTTTAATGTGATTCATTTTTGCTTTGGCCTTGTCTGAGATCAGTATTGCTCCCCAGATATATTTACTTCAGCTGAAGCATAATAACTTTTGCTCCAATCTTTTACCTTTACCCCTTATGTATCATTCTGCTTCAAATGTGTTTCTTGTAAGCAACATATTGTAGGATTTTGATTTTTTAATCCATTCTAGTATTTGCTTCCATTTTATGGGAGATTAATTCCATTCACATTTGCAGTTAAGATTACTAATTCTGTATTTCCCTCCATTCTAGCTTTCCGTTTATACTTTCCTCTTTTCTTTGCTTATTCCTCCTTAACCATTGTTGTTTTCCCCTTCTCCTTTAATATTTTTTTTAAAAAAATTAACTTTCACTTTTGTTTTCACTTACACCTTCCCCTTCCCTTTTATATATATCCCTTCTTCCCCTTTCTTTCCCTCCCCCCCCCACTTCTTTATAGAGTAGTATAGATTTTTAAACCCTATTGGGATTGCACGGTAATCCCCCTCTAGGACAAATCTATTGAGTAGGATTTATTTACTCTTTACACCATCCCTTCTTTCCCTCTACTAAAATAGTTCTTTGTGCCTACTCATCTGATGTAACCTACTGATGTCTAGCCTTCTCCTAGTATTGTTCTTTTTATGTTTTATTGTGTTAACCTTGTCTTGTACACACAATCACTATGTCAAAATTTACTCCTTTTATCTGTGCTGATGAGAGTACTGTTCTCAAAGGTTGATTGACTGATTGATAAGCAGCATTACCTCAAACTCATTAAGTATTGTTGCCTCTTCTGTCTCGGTAAAATATACTTTTCAAGTCATAAATCATGTCAAATTATAGTCAATTTATGCTATATCCCATTTTCAAATACCCTCTAAGTACACACTAAGCATCATGTAAAGCTAAATCATTTGATGAATCATTTATACCCTGCCAAATACACTCTTTTCAAATGTAGCCAAAGTATCAAGCAAGCAAAATCCTTTCATGATGTTTTAATATCCAGTCCCTGTAAATATACTCTCTTTGTTACTTTAGCACCCCAGTCTTGCTACTAAAATCCTCTTTAACTAAAGTATGGTTTAAGGTAAAATCAATTCTTAATCTATTTATATCCAACCTTTCTAAGTAAACTACTATCCTCCACCCATATTGCACAATAACCCTCCTTAACTGAAGTATCTAGTAAAGTAAGGTCACTTCTGCTTCAATTACATATAGAATCTCTAAGTACTCCAAGTACTGGGACACCTTGAAGGTCCATCATAAGAACTTTAGAATTGATTGTAAGGCATGAGAGACTTTGGCACAGGATCAACCAGCAGAGAGTGTCCTCATCAGAGAAATTCTGAGCTCTATCAGCATGGCAGAATATAAGTAGCTGAAAGGAAATATGAGATACATAAACACCCTATGTGCCCAATCTGTCATAGAGCATTCTGAGTCCATATTGATCTGCTCAGACATATTGTAAATCATCTCAAACATATTGATACTATTTTGATTTTTTTTGATAATGAAGGACAAGAACCAATCAAACCCATATCCTTTAAGGATAATACCTTCAATTATATTCAACACTTTAACCATTCTAAGAGGAAAAAAAAATTCACAAGAGTTCCAAGTGTTATATTCCCTTACAAATATGAATACTGTTTTTGAATATAATTTCCCCTCTCTCCTTTCCATTAACCTTTTAATGCATCTCTTGAGTCATTACTTGAAAATAAAATTTTCTGATCTTTTTATTCTGATCTTTTTATAAGAACATTTTGGAAGTTCTTTATTTCATTGAAAAGCCATCTTTTCCCTGACAGACTATGCTGAATTTTACAAGGGTAGTTAATTATTGTTTGTAATCCAATGTCATTTTCCATTTAAAATATTGTATTCCATACCTTCCAATCCTTAAATGTTGAAACTGATATGTGCTATGTAATTCTGATAGTACTTCATTTGTATTTAAATCACTTCTTTTTGGTTGCTTGGAGAATGTTCTCCTTTAGAGGAGAATTCAGGTTTTTGACTATGATAGTCCTTGGAGATCTTTATTCTAGGGTTTCTTTCTAAGGATTTTCTATATATTCTTTTAAGGACTATTTTGTCTTCTTGATCTAGTGTATTAGGACAGATTTCCATGATAATTTCCTGAAACACATTTTCCAGATTCTTTTCTGGATCTAGGATTTCAGAGAGACCAATAATTCATGAATTATTTCTCCTGGAGCTATTATCCAGCTTGTTTGTTTGGCCTAAAAGTTTGGCCTAAAAGGTACTTTCTGTTTTCTTCAATTTTTTTGGCCTTTTGATTTTGTTTGGTGGAATTTTGATGTCTCACAGAGTCATTAGTCTAATTTTTATGGTTCTAATTTCTTCAGTTAGCTTTTGTATTTCCATTTCCAGTTGGTTAATTTTAGTTTTTGATGTTATATTCTTTTTTCCAGTTGTTTATTTTTTCTTTTGAAGGTGATTCTTTGATTAAATTTTCATATTTTCCTGCATGTCTCTCATTTCTTTTTTCCATTTTTCTTCTTCCTCTCTTCCTTGCTTCTTAAAATATTTTTAAACTCTTCCATGAGGTTTTGTAATTGAATCCATTCACAAACTCTCTTGAGACTTCCCAGGGAGATTATTTGTCACTGCTTTCTTGTTCTAATATGGTTTAATTTTCATCTCTTTCTGAATAGTAGCTTCCTATGTTTAGCACTCTTTTTGTTTTATTGCTCATTTTGATAGTTAAGCTCTGGTCTTTCAGTATAGGGAGCATAGATCTGAACTTTTTATGCTGGTACTGGGGTCTGGTCCCTGACTTATTGCTTGCCAAGCTGTTTCCTATGCAACCTAGGCATTGCCTTTGCAAATCAGGAAATCAAGGTTTATTTCCTTCTTTATTTCCAGTTTCTGCAAATTCAGTAGTTCTCAATCCAGTCTTGAATGTTGCCTCAGTTTTCCCAAGGCTTAGTTTTTTTTCGTCTGGGGTTGGGCTCCTCCTTGTTGGCTTGAGCCATGACCTGGGCTGCTGTCTATCTAAAGGGATCTGGGATACATTGTGTCTAGAAGCCTCCTGTTGATTTCTATGCCCTCCTGCTTAGATGGGTTCTGTTTCCCGTTTTCTCCTGAGAGACAACTTCACTGTAGATCCTCCAAAATTTCTACAGTTGAGAATTTATTTTTCTCTTTTTGAGGGATAGTGGTGGGGGAAGGACCTAGATATTTAACTTAGATGTCTGTGTAGTGGCTTCATTTAATATTGTGTAGAGAAAAGTACTGGGGGCATGCTAACTTCACACTGCCATCTTGGTTCTGCCACAGAAGTCCAAGACTATTTTTCCTAATGAAGATCAACACATCAATGGTTTTTGGCTTTATTGTCACTTTTGATTTCTATTAAGCTAGTAGGAAACTAAAAACACCCTGAGCTTTTCATGGCAACTCTTGTTTTCCCTTATCATGTACTTTCAGAGTTGATAAACAGCTATATATGTCTATAAAATCACGTTTAACTTTGTCTTCTCTTTTATCTATGAACCTTTTAGATTTCTCATTCATCATGCTAGCTGCCCCTCCTAAGTTACCCATCTTCCAGTTTGACAAATATGACTTCATCCAAATTGTTGATAAAAATATTAACTAGTACTGGACCAAAGACAGATCTCCGAATCACTCCACTATAGATGTTTTTTTTTTTTCACAAATTGAGTATCACATTAATTACTGATTTTTTGAAACAATTCTATAATAAATTACAAATTAATTAGCAATTTCATCAATTTGACAACATGCCTTTTTCTTGTTCATATTATACATAAACTAAGATATAAGTTATGAACTACTTTGCTGAAATAATTTTTTTTTCAAAATCCTGATAATATATTAATCTAATTACCTCTTCCAAAAAATAAAATTATTGTAAATTTTCACAAAGTTTTTATCCATGAATCTTTTTATTCATTTACTCAATCTCCCGTTAGCAAGTTATGCTAAGCACTAGAGATATAAAACTAAACCCAGTCATCAAGTTGATTATATTCTTCTGGGACAATGAATTTTTAAACTCAAAGAAGCATTAAAAATGGGCCATATCTGTAAAAGTAGGGTAAATCACATTCCTTCACCTTCTCCCATTACTGTCTTATGAACAAAGTGTGAATTTTTTGTAAATGATGTGAGTTTTCCATTTCTTAGTTCCTCTTTTTCTTTCAACCAGCAACAGTGAATATCACCAAGATGACAGCACATTGATGATAGAATCCAAGTGTCTTGGTGAAGACTGAAGCCTTGACAACCTCTGAAGCCTCATGTATCAATTGTATAATCAATCAAGAAGCAATTATTAAGTAACACTATGTATCCCTAACTGTGCTAGGGAGAGAGGGATAGAATATGAAGTTATCTTCCTGAAGAAGTTCACGATCTCTCTTGGGGAGATCATGCATACATAAATTTATATCAAAGTGATAAAAAACAATTTTGAAAGAACACAGTGGTCATTGAGAGATACAGGAAACCTGAACTGAGCCTCTACAGAAAGTAGATTATCTGAGAGATGGAAATAATATGGAATGGCATTCAGGAATGAACATTACTACTTTAAAATCACCAAGATGGTGCCTATATGTGAATGTTATATGTGAGCTCTACTTTGTCTGGACTATAGTCTATGTGAAATGGATTCATGTGTAATAAAGCAAGAAAGATAATTGATGAAATGAAAAGTAGAATTTATATATATATATATATATATATATATATTTATCTATATACATGTATATAAATATATATGTATAAATATATATTTATATATTTATATATTGTAGAGTGACATATTCAGAAATGGATTTTAGGAAAATCTCTCTGACAGAAGTATAGAGTTTATACCAATCGTATTCTCCAAATGCCAATCTTCCCAGGATCTCAAATACATACATGACTCCTGAGAGTCTAATCATGCTAATTGATACACTCAGGAAGGAAAAAAAAATAATTTGATGAAGATAGAGAATTTTATATATCCTAAGATTCTAGAGCATTTTCTGCATATTATTATGGAGCATAATCCCTTGGATTTGTACTGTATGGCTGCTGAATGATAAGAAGTTAATTTTCATTACTGGAAAATTTCCACTCTCATCTATTTATCATTTACAAACAACCTTCTTTCCCATTAGGTAAAACTGACAACATGTACATCTATAGCTGTCAAGGTCCCCATAACCTAGGATGGTATTGATCCATTATCCACATTTCTAGCTGAGAGCTTGCTGATATAAGCACAGATTGTATCCACTGTACCTCCCGAAATCTAAAACTACCAGTGATTCTACAAGTGAGCTATTAAAAGGCAACATAGCAATAACAACAACAACAACAAAGATAAAACTCTCTGAGTATTAAAGGTGCTATTTCTGTTGTAGAAGCATATAGTCATATTCTCAAATATAGCCTAGGAGAAAGATGATCAACTTTTCATTAAAGAAAATAACTATCTAAATGTCTGGAATGACAGACACTAGAGTAAATAGATTTTAAAAACACATCAGCACTTAATATAATTAATTCAACAACCAGGAAATAAATTTATTGCATAGTTACATTTTATATGATCATGGATCTGGAATATTTTGTAACATCTTATGACTCATAGGAAATGATTTCTGGAAAATAGAACTGCATTTCTGCAATCAAAAATTATTCAATCTTTATCACAATCATCTCTGTATTAAGCATCCTGCCATTTATCACTGACACGAATGTCCTTTCGGTTCTTCTTCAATATTCTAGAAAATAATAATGCATGCTAATTCCATGAATCTTTAAAGTTTACAAGGCACTTTATATACTTCATAGCACGATGGTCTAACTTATTATAGTTTTACAAATGAGGAACTGAAAGTTCAGAAAGCTTAATTTATTTATGGGTGGACAGAAACTACTGTATGCAAGAGGTGACATTTAAACTGAAACCTTCCTGACATAAACGTTAGCATTCTCTTCCCAATACAATTCTACTTATCTCAGAAAATGCCCCTTGAACATAATTCCAAATTGCTCTCCAGAAATGTTGGATCAGTTCACAGCTCCACCAACAATGCATTTGTAACCCAGGTATCCCACATACCTTCCAACATTGATCATTGTCCATTCTAGTCACATTGGCCAATCTGAGAGTTATGAATTGGTACCTCAGAGATGCTTTAATTTGCATTTCTCTAATCATTAATGATTTAGAGCAATTTTTCAGATTATTACAGATAGCTTTGATTTCCACATCTGCAAATTATCATTGCATATCTTTTAATTGGTGAATGGCTTGTAGAAACATAATTCATAATTCTTAAAGACCAAGTTGAAGAGGAAATAGTTCAGTTAATAGAGCTAATCAAAAAACCATAAAATGTTAAAGTTACATAAGACCTTAGCCTTTATAGAATCACATAATTTTTTTTAAAAAACGGAATAAGACTCAGAGTCATCTAGACCATGCTACAGTCAAGAGTAGTCATATAGGAAGAGCTGGGAATGAGATTTCTGTGACAGAGCTAAGGATAGCAGCATGAAGCTTGCATGTTCTGGAGCTTTCCCTACACAATGCTAAATGAGGCCTCTACACAGACATTAAACAAGTTTTCAACCACAGACATCATGGAAGAGCTTCAGTGAAGGTTTCTCTCTTCGGGGAAAGGGGGAAGAAAAGCCCAGCTAGATAAGAGGGGTAGAAAGCCAGCAGGAGGCTTTTAGTCACAGTGCAGTCTACTACCCAAAAATGAAATAAAATCCCTGGCAGCTAGATAGCAAGCCAGCAGGGAGCAGCCCAATCCCAGACAAAGTCTGATCCCTGGAAATAGTGGGGCAAAAAACAGGACCAGGAACAATCCACTGCATAGGCAAAACCTAGACATAAAAGAGGAAACAAATCTCTGCATAGACCATATCTGGGTGCATAGGCAACATGTTAATAGGCAATAAGCCAAGAATCAGTCCAAGCACAAAAATCTTTTGTCTTTACTCCCTATACCCCAGGAGCAGAACTCAAACAATAAAAATGATCAAAAAAAGAACTAAACTGAAAGAGTGCAAGCCATAGGTAGCTACCATGCAGATAGAGATGATGCAGGATAATTATTGAAAATTAATCAAATCCTTTAAAAGTAAAAATAACTAACTGGAAAAAAGAATATAACTCTTTAAAAATAAAATCAAACAACTGGAAAAGGAATGCAACTCAAATTGATCTACTGGAAAATAAATGCAACTCAACAAAAAAAATGTAATTAAACAACTGGCAAAGGAAACACAAAAGCTAACTAAAGAAAATAAAACCCTAAAAATTAGAATTGGACAAATAAAAACCAATGAATTTTTGAGACACCAAGATTACATCAAAGAAAGTCAAAAGATTGCTAAAACTGAAGAAAACATAAATAGGAAAACAAACAACCTAAAAAATAGGTACAGGTGAGATAAGATATGAATTATTGTTCTACCAGAAATACTGGATCAAAAAAAAAAGTCTTGAAAATATCTTTTAGGAAATTATCAGGGAAAATTGTCCTAATATACTAAGTGGTCAGGAAGACAAAATAGTCCTTGAAAGCATGCAAAGAACATCTCTAGAAAGTGACCCTAGAATTAAAAAAAAAAGAACAAACAAAAAACTCCAAGGACTAAAACAAATTCCAGATTTCTCAAATAAAGGAGAAAATACTACAAGCAGCCCAAAGAAGTAATTTAAGTATAAAGAAAGCACAATCAGAATTTCACAGGACTTATCAGCTTCAATATTAAAGGAAAAGATGGCTCTAGAATAAGATATTTTGAAGCACAAAGGACCTTGTATGACAACCAAGAATTTATAACTCTACAAAGTTCAGCACATTCTGTCAGGGGAAAAGAAACATGTTCAATGAAATGTAGGACTGCCAAACCATTCTGATATAAAGACCAGAGCTGAACAGAGAATTCAATTTTTGAATACATGACTAGAGAGATGCATAAAAAGATAAAGGGAAAGGGGGGGGAAGCAAATGTTAGCCAAGGACACTAAATTGTATGCAACCCTCAAGGGAAGATAACACTTGCAACTCTTGATAATTACATTTCTTTTATGATAGTTAAAAGGGTTAAAAATAGTTGAAGGAATTGTACTTAAAGGATATGGGTGTGAATGGTTATTGTCCTTTATAATCAAAGAAGACCAAAATGACATCATTATGTTTGAGAAAATTTACAATGTATCCTTCTATGACTGCTCAGAACAATATGAGCTCAAAATGATCTGCATAGGTCAGTCTGTGTGAAGACCTAGATTGTTTATGTATCTCACATTTTCTTTGAATTACTTATTTTATGTCATAGAGAGTTATATAGAGCTGATGGAGTTCAGAATTTTCTTAGATTAAGGCATCCTATGCTGTGCCAGTGTCTCTCATACCTTGCAAACAATTCTAAAGTTCTTAAAAGATACCTTCAGGGGTTCCAGTACTTAGGGATTTTATATGTAATTAAATCAGAAGTGACTTGACTTTATTAGATATTTAGAGGTCTATAGCAAAGAAAGACTGGGACCATACTTAGAAGGACTGCACAACAAGAGATTGGCAAGTGATCTTTTCTTAATGCATATTTTAGATAAAGAGGGTTTTAATTCTATGGTTGGTCTAAAAGGGACAGTGGGAGAGAATGTACCCCATACTTTCTTTGGGGAGAGCTGAAGGGTTGGATTACTGTAGAGATGGAGGAAGAGAATATACTTAGAGGGACTGGACAAGAAAACATCATAAATAGATGTGTTTTGCTTGATGCTTTGGCTACAAATGGAGGAAGTAAACTTGGAGGAGGGAGTTTACAAATGGTTCATGAAATGATTTGGCAACACTTCCAGGTTGGAGTCAAGAAGGGGATGTGAAGTGAGCCTGCTCCTAGAGGTTTTCCCCTACACAAAGCTTCATGAAGCCTCTTAACTGACACTAAAGTTAGAGATTCCACCAAAAAAGATAATATCCAAAGAAGTGTTTCCAAAGGTAGATATCATGGAAGATCTTCAGTGAAGGTCTGCCTCTTTGGTGGGGGAAAAGGGGAAGGAAAACCAGATAAGCAGGAGAGTCTAAAAGACCTTGGACAGCTTTTAGTCACAGTGCATATTAGTTCCAAACAGTTTAACAACACCAGAGGTCCCAGCAGCTAGATAGGAATCAGGCAGCAAGGGTCTTAATCCCAAACAAAGTCTGAACCCTGGGAAAACTGTGGCAAAAGACAGGACTAGGTTGGAAACAAACTACTGCAATGGCAGAACCTGAACATAAAGGAGGAAACAAACCTCTGTGACGTCAAGGCCTGGAATGCAAAGACAACATCTTGGCCAACAATTCAGGGATCAGAGCCCAGCCCCAGCATAAAAAGCTTTGGTCTATATTCCCCAGACCCTAGGATTAGAGCTCAGACATTCAAAAATGAGCAAAAAAACCTAAAAGAATGCTTACTATAGAAAGCTACTATACACTCAAAGATCATAAGAATGTTCCCTCAGAGGAGGAAAAGAGTGAAAAATCACTCACAGGGAAACTCTCAAAACAGTTATTAAATTGGACTTAAGTCCAAAGTTCATAGAAGAGTTAAAAAAATAATTTATAAACCAAAGAAGATAGGAAGAAGGAAAAATGGAAAAAAATTAACTGAGAGCCATGCAGGAAAAGTAAGAAAAATTGCCCAAAGAAATCAACTCCTTTAATAGCATAAGTAACCAACTGAAAAAGAAATGTCACTCTTCAAAAAATAAAATCGAAAAAATGGAAAAGGAATGCAGCTCAATAAAGAGTAAAATTAACCAACTGGAAAAGGAAAAACAAAAGCTAACATTGAAAATAAAAACCCCCAAAATTTAGAATTGGACAAATAGAAGGCAATGAAGCTATGAGACTACAAGATTCCATCAAAGTAAAAAAGTTGAAAATCTGCTATACCTAAATGACAAAATAGTCCTTGAAAGAATACAGAAAACATCTCTAGAATGTGACCCCAGGATTAAAAAAAAAACCTCCAAGAACTAGCATAGTCAAATTCCAGAATTCTCAAATTATACTGCAAACCAGTAAAAAGAAAGCAATTTAAGTACAAAGGAAATACAATTATACTTAGAAAGGGATTATCAGCCTCAAAATTGAAGGACATGAAGATCTGGAATATAAATATATGTGAGGGAAAGGAACCTTGAATTACAGCCAAAAATTTACTACCCTGCAAAGTTCAGCATATTATGTTAGGGGAAATGGTGAATGTTTAATGAAGGGAAGAACTTCCAAAATTTCCTGAAAAAAAAAAAAAAGACCAGAAATGTACATAGAATTCAATGGCCAAATGCAAGACTCAAGACTTGCATAAAAGGATAAATGTAAAGGGGAAGGAAAAAACAAAACAAAGCATATCAAAGCAAATGTTAGTCAAGAAAATAAAATTGTATACAACCCTAAAAGGGAGGCTATATCACTTGTAACTTTAGGAATTGTATTTCTCTTAGGATAGTTAAAAGGTTGAATATAATTCTTGTTTTTCCACTGAAGAGTACCAAGGTGATATAACTATGTTTGAGACAATAAGCCCAAATGAAAAGTAAGACTGTTTACTCTAAACTAATCTGTTTCATTTTCTTTTAACCTGTTTTAATTTTGCTTTTCTTATAAACTTTATTACTTTCTCTGATGAGGGCATCATATAGGGGGCCGTCCTCAGTCAGTGTCTCCCATACTTTACAACCAAGTATAAAGTTCTTAAAAGTGACCTTCAGGATGTCCCAGTATGTAGAACTCTATAATTAATTAAGGGTGAAGTGACTTTAGTGACAGAGGGTAGGAATCTACTTAGAATGCTTGGACTTAATCCATACTTCAGTTAACAAGGGTCTAAGTACCCTGGTTAGAGAGTTAAAAGAGGGGAGTATGGGAGAGAAAGTATGCTTGGGAGGTGGGAGTACAAATGATTCATGAAATAATTTGGCTTTCTCTGATGCTTTGGATCATGTAGATTGTGTGTCTTGGAGGGAACCTAAAAAGGGGGTAAGATATTAAATGATTATAACTTGGTTTGATTCATGACTCTTGAGAAGTATAATTATAATGAGAAACAAGAAGGGAGGGTAATTAGTGACAATGATATAATGATGCTTATCAAACAATCTGGCAAACAATCAATAAATATGTGATTGTACTTTGATTGATAGTACTTTGACCTTATCAAGCAAACAATCAAGCTTTGATTTATGGTGATTTGATGGATGGTTTTTGATTGATATCATTTGATTGATAGTGCTGCTATTGATAAATAATGTCACATGGGCTGGCTAGGTGGTACAGTGAATAGAGCACCAGCCTTGGAGTCAGGAGTACCTGGGTTCAAATCTGACCTCAGACAATTAATAAATACATTAGCCCTGTGGCTTTAGGCGAGCCACTTAACCCCATTGCCTTGAAAAATCTAAAACAAACAAATAAATAAACAAAAGTATAAATAAATAAATAAATATATGATGTCAGGTGAAGCACATAAAGATCTACCATAATAATGTTAGAGGGAAAAGAAGGAAGGGTCTGAACATTGAATAAATTCAATTCAAAAGATTTTGCCCAGAGAGGAAATAAGATACATTCCCACTTTGGTTTAAAAAAGACTATCCTACTCTACAGGAAGTTGGATGGGAAGTGAAATAAAAAGGAAGAAGGGCAGATAAAAGGGAAGGAGAAGGTATAAGTGAAAATATACTAAAAGTTGCATTTTAAAAGAAAAGTTAAAGGGGAAAGGGAGCAAAATTTTGAAGAGGGGGGAATAAGAAGAAAGGACAGTGAAAACTATAAATGGGGAAAATTGCATGGAAGGAAATACAGAATTAGTCATCTTAACTGTAAACATTAATGAGATTAACTCACCCATAAAACAGATATTTTTAAAATGGAAAGATTCACAATCCTTAAAGGTAAAAGGCTAGAACAAAATATATTATGCTTCAGCTGGAGTAAAAAATCATTAGGGATATAGATACTGATCTCAGATAAAGAAATAAGGAAGAAAACGACCTTCTTAAAAGGCACCATAGGTAAATGAAGCTATATCATTACTGAACATATGTGCACCTAGTTGAATAATATTCTGATTCCTTGATGAGAAGCTGAGTGAATTGCAAGGAGACATAGACTGCAAAACTTTAATAATGGCGGAGCTCAACATCCATCTCTCAGAACTAAATAAATCTAACCATAAAATAAAGAAGAAGGGGATTAAGAAGGTGAACAAAATCTTTTTTAAAAGGGGGCATCTAGGTGGCACAGTGGATAGAGCACCAGCCCTGGAGTCAGGAGGACCTGAGTTCAAATCCAGCCTCAGACCCTTAATAATTACCTAGCTGTGTGGCCTTGGGCAAGCCACTTAACCCCATTGCCTTGCAAAAATAAAAAACAAACAAAAAAATCTTTAAAAAATTAAATATGATAAATCTCAGGAGAAAACTTAATGGGGATAGAAAAAATAAACCATTCTATTTATAGTACATTAAACCTATACCAAAACTGAACATGTACTAAGGCATAAAAACCTTATAATCAAATGCAGAAAGGCAGAAATGATAAAGACATACTTTTCAGACCACGATAAATGATAATAATATGTATTAAAATTTCATGGAAGAATAAACCAAAATTTAATTGGTAACTAAATAACAATTTTATATAATGAATGGATCAAACAGCAAACCAAAGAAATAATTAATAATTATATCCAAGAAAATGATAATAATGAGAAATCATGCCACAATTTATGGGAATGCAGCCAAGGCAGTTTTTAGGGGGAAAGTTTATATATTTAAATATTTATATGAAATAGAGAAAGAGTAAATCAAAACCTAGAAAAAGATCAAATTTAATATCACAATTAAATAGAAAAATAGAAATTCTTAAAATCAAGGGAGACATTAATAAAATTGAAAATAAGAAAAGCACTGATTGAATAAATAAAATTAAAAATTGGTTTTATGAAAAAGGCAATAAAATAAATAAATATATAAATAAATGCAATAGATTTTCATGAAAAATTTTATTATAATATATTATTTTATTATAGTATTTATTATATTAATATTTATGTATAATATATTTATATACCACAAATTCATAATATAAAATATAAAAATGTATAAAAATTAGAGAAGATAGAAAAATTTTTGGTTAATAAGTTCTAAAAAAGAAAGAAGATAACCAAATTAACAGTATCAAAATGAAAAGGATAAAGTAAACACCTATTAGGAAGAAATTAAAAAGCTAATTCAAAGCTATTTAGCTGAAATATATACTAGCAAATTTGATAATCTGAGAGGAAATGGATGAATATTTGCAAAAATAAAAACTGCCCAGCTTAACCAGAGGAGGAAATAAAATATTTGAATACTCCTTTTCAGAAACAGGAATTGAAGAAGCCATCAATAAATTTCCTAAGGAAAAGTCTCCAAGTTCCATATGAATTTTCAAGTGAATTCTATCAAATATTTAAGGAACAATTTATTCCTATTCTACATAAACAAATTTTAAAAAATAGAGATAGGAGTTCTGCCAAATTCCTTCTATGACACCACTATGTTGCTGATACCTACACCAGGAAGAACCAAAACAGATAAATAAAATTATTAACCAATCTCTCAATTGAAATTTTATCAAAAATATTAGAACAGATAGGCAGGGATGGTTCAATATTGGGAAAACATTCAACATAATTGTATATATCAATAACAAAACCATCAGAAATAATATAATTATCTCAGGAGATGCTGAAAAAGCCTTTCATATAAAACATCCATTCCTGTTGAAAGCACTAGAAAGTTTAGGAATAAATGGAGTTTTCCTTAAAAAATAAACAGTGTCTAATAACAAATATTATTTGTATTGTGGATAAACTTGTTCTATTTCCCAATAAGATCAGAGGTGAAACAAAGATACCAATTATCTCCATTACTATTCAATATAGTAGAAATAGAATTAGAAATTCTACCTTTAGCAAGAAGAGAAGAAAAAGAAATTGAAGGAATTAGAATTAATAATGAGGAAGCAAAGGTGTCATACTTTGCATATGATATGATAGTATATTTAGAGAACATGAGAAAATCAAGTAAACATCTACCTGAATCAATTAACACATTTTGCAAAGTAGCAGAATATAAAATAAACCAAAATAAATCAATAGAATTTCTATATAATAACAAAGCCCAAGAGCAAGAGACAGGAAGAGAAACTCCACTTAAAGTAACTACAACAATATTAAACACTTTAGAATCTACCTCCCGAGGCAAATTCATAAACTTTATGAACACAATTACAAAGCACTTTTCAAACAAATAAAGTCATAACCAAACACTTGGAAAAATGTCAATTGCTCATAGTAGGTCAAGCTAATGTAATAAAAAATGGCAATTCTACCTAATTATTCAATGCCTTACCAAACAAACTACCAAATAACTATTTTACTGAACTAGAAAAAACTAGAACTAGAAAAAATAGTAACAAAATTCATCTGGAGCAACAAAAGGTGAAAAGTAGCTAGGGACTTGATGATAAAAAATGTAAAGGATGGTGGATTATCACTACCATATCTAAAGCTCTACTGAAAAGCAGGATCATCAAACTACCTGCTACTACGGTCATAACATAAAGTAATTGATCAGTGCATTAGGATAGGTTCAAAAGAAACACAGTAAATAACTACAGCATTTTACTGTTTGACAAACCCAAAGGCATCAACTCCTGGGATAAGAACTCACTTTTTGACAAAATTGTTGGGATAACTGGAAAACAGCATGGCAAAAACTTGACATTGACCTACATCTCATACATATACAAAAATGACATCAAAATGGGTCCAGGATTGAGACATAAAGGGCGACATCATAGATCAAATAACAAAGAAATATTTTGTTGAGCTATGGAAAGGGGAGAATTTTTTTACTAAGCAAGGAATAGAGTACATAGTAAATTGCAAAATGGATGATGTCGACTATGTAAAATTCAAATGTTTTTTTCACTAATAAAACCAATGCAGTCAAAATTAGAATGAAAACAGAAAACTGGGGAACAATTTTCACAGATAGAGCTTCTGATAAAGGAATAATTTATAAAATAAAAAGAGAATTACATCAAATTTATAAGGTCTCAAATCATTTTCCAATTGATAAATACTCAAAGAATATGAAGTTTTCAAATGAAGAAATTTAAGTGATATATAATCACAGGGAAAAACATTCTCTGAATCATTATTGATCAGAAAAATTCAAATTAAAACAACTATGGGGTATCACCTCACAGGTATTAGATAGACTAAGATGACATAAAGGATATGATCAATGTTAGAAAGGTGGTGGGAAGATTGGGACAATAATTCACTGTTGGTGAAGCTGTGAACTGATCCAAACATTCTGGAGAGCAATGTGGAACTATGCCCAAAGACCAATAAAACTGATCATATTTTTTGACCCACCAATTCCAATACTAGGCTTATATCAAGAAGAAATCATAAAAATGAGAAAAGTCCTACATGTTCCAAAAATTCATAACAGCTCTTTTTTGTAGTGTCAAAGAATTGGAAATTGAGGGGATGTCGATCAATTGTGGAATGGTTGAACACACTATGGGATACAAATGTTATGAAATATTCTTTTCCTTTAAGAAACCATAAATGGTCAGACTCTAGAGAAGCATGGAATGAATTATAGGAACTGATGCTGAGTAAAGGGAGCTGAAGCAAGGAAACATTATACACATTAGCAACAACATTGTGAGTTAATCAGCCTTGATGCATGCAGCTCTTCTTCATCCAGAGAAAGAAAAACAAAACAAAAGAAACAAATAACAAAAATATTCAGAATCTGAATGAACTTCACTTCTTTTTTTTATATTTTTTGCAAGGCAGTGGGGTTAAGTGGCTTGCCCAAGGCCACAAAGCTAGGTAATTATTAAGTATCTGAGGCCAGATTTGAACTCAGGTACTCCTGACTCCAGGGCTGGTGTTCTATCCACTGTTCCACCTAGCCACCCCCACATTTACTTATTAAAATTTTTTCTTATGCATTTCTTTTCTATCTTATGGTTTTCTTTCTTTTTTCCTTCATCCTAATTCATCATACTGAAAATATTTAATGTATAAACATGTTAACATATATATATATGTATAATATTCATCTGCCTGTTTGATCCTGAGAGGAGTGGAGTGGGTAGGGAGGTTAGAAGGAAATTATGTAACATAAAGGTATGCATATATATGTGGATGAAAGTTTAAAAACTTTCATAACATGAAATTAGAAAAATAAAATAGAATATCAATTAAAATAAGAAATGATTTGAATTGGCATGATGCTTTGGCTTGAGAATTGGGGGTTCATGGAGTGTAAAAGAAAATGGGTCAAGGTTAAAAAGTGATTATAATATGGTGTAATTCATGACTCTCAGGAAATTTATTTCTAATGAGATAGGAGATTGTACTTACTGTGAGGCAATACTGATTATCAATCAATCAAGTAATCAATCAACCTTTGATTGTACTTCCATTGATAGGACTTTAAGCTTATCAATTGAACTTTTTATTGATTTTGTTTGATAGTATTTCTCTCAGTTCAGTTAAAAATCATATATTTTGAGAAAGATGATTTAAGTACAAAATTGTTAAAACAATAAAAACATAATAATTACTATATTAGGAGAAGACTTGGTATTGTAGATAAATAACAGTGGATGAAGAGACACAAAGCTCTATAATAGTAGAGGAAAAGAAGGGAGGATGTGAACACTGAGTCAATACTACTCATTAAATTTGACCCAGAGAGGGAATAAGATATATTTCCAATTGGATTTATAAATCTAGTCTACCCAATGACTTCTGGGGTAGAACCAAGAAAACATCATGAGGTGAACATGCTTTAGTACCTTTTCCCCACCAAAGATAAATGAAACCTTTATTCTGACAATCAAGTTTCAGATCCCACAAAGAAAAAGAGAAGATTCAAAGAAGTTTTCAATGGTAGACATCATGGAGGATCTTCATGAAGGTCTGTCTCTTTGGGGCAAAAGGGCAAGTAAAGACCAGGAGGTGGGAGAGCAGGGACAGTCAACTGAAGGCTTTTAGCCACAGTGCAATCCAAGTCTTGTAAACTCTACAACTGCAGAGGTCTCTGTAGCTAGATCACAAGCCAGCAGGGAGGACCCCAAATTCAAAGTCTGAAACATGGAAACACCAAGTCAAAAGACAGAACTAGGATGGGAACAAAACATTGCTAAGTCAGAACCTGGACAAAAAGAAGAAAATAAACCTCTGCAAAGGTAAGGCCTGGTCTGGATAAGCAACATTTTAGCCAATGAAAAGCCTCAATCTATACTGGCTATACCCCAGGAGCAGATTTAAAACAATAAAGGTAAACAAAAAAATAAAAAGCTAAAATAGAACACATTATGGAAAAATTCTTTACAGACAAAGATGATAACTATTCCGTGTCTGAAGAAGAAATCAGTGAAAAAAATCACTCACAGGGGAAGTCTCAAAACAGTCTATGAATTGGATGCAAATCTAAAAGTTCATCAACAAGCTTAAAAAAGAATTTATATTATTATTACATGAATATTTTATTTGTTTTCCAATTATAGACCATAGTAGTTTCTACCTTTCGTTTTTTTGGTTAGGTTTTGAATTTTACAATTTTTCCGACACTCTTGCTTCCCTCTATCCCTCCCACAGAAGGCAATCAGATAATCTTTACATTGTTTCCAAGTTATGCATTGATCAAAACTGAATGTGTTGAGAAGAAAAAATACATATCCTTGAGGAAAAGATAAAATATTAAAGATAAAAAAATTGTGTAGTATGTAATGCATAAAACAACTTTTTTTTAAAAAAATGAAGGCAATAAACTTTGGTCTTTGTTTAAACTCAACAATTCTTTCTTGGGATACAGATGGTATTCTCCATTACAGCTACCCTAAAATTGTCCCTGATTATTGCACTGATGGAGTGAGCAAGTCCATTAAATTGAATCATCACCCCCATGTTGCTTAACGTGTATAATGTTCTTCTACTTCTGCTCATCTTGCTTAGCATCAGTTGATATAAAAGTCTTTTCAGGCTACTTTGAAATCCCATCTCTCAAATCTTCTAATAGAACTATAGTGTCCCATAACATACAAATACCTCAATTTGTTCAGCTATTCCCCAATTGTTGAACATCCCTTTGATTTCCAATTCTGTGCCACCACAAACAGAACTGATTTGAATATTTTTATACAAGTCATGTTTTTACCCTTTTTCATCATCTCTTAAGGGTATAGACCCACTGGGGGTATTGCTGGATCAAAGGGTATGTACATTTTATTGCCCTTTGAACATAATTCCAAATTGCTTTCCAGAATGGTTGGACGAGTTCTCAGCTCCACCAACAATGCATTAGTGTCCCAGATTTCCCAGAGCCCTTCCAATATTGAACACTGTCCTTTCTGGTGATATTGACTAATCTGAGAGGTATGAGGGGATACCTCAGAGATGCTTTAATTTGCATTTCTCTAATAAGTAGTGATTTAGAGCAATTTTTCACATGAC
Organism: Macrotis lagotis; assembly: GCF_037893015.1. Lineage (NCBI taxonomy): Eukaryota > Metazoa > Chordata > Mammalia > Peramelemorphia > Peramelidae > Macrotis > Macrotis lagotis. The sequence continues at coordinate 632,072,965 of NC_133658.1, forward strand.
TATGGATAACTTTGATTTCTCATCTGTAAATAGCCTTTGAATATGCTTTGACCATATGTCAATTGGAGAGTGGCTTTTTTTTCCTTTTATAAATTTAGCTTGGTTCTCTTCATATTTTAAAATGAGTCCTTTGTCAGAAATGCTAGCTGTAAAAATTGTTTCCCAATTTGCTACATTTCTTTTGCTGGTCACAAACTGCTTCACTTTGCATAGATCTAACATGTAAACTATTTCTTGTTTTACTAGTTGGCTCATAATATTTCCTTTATGTGTAAACCCTGCAATCATTTTAACCTTATCTTGGTATAGGATGTGAGATATTGGTCTAAGCCCAGTTTCTGCCATATTAACTTACAATTTTCCCAACAATTTTGATCAAAGAGATAGTTCTTAATCCCAGACACTGGTCTCTTTGGGTGTATCAAAGAGCAGATTACTATAATCATTTCCTGCTGTCTCTTTTGCACCTAGTCTATTCCACTGATCTACCACTCTATTTCTTAGGCAGACTGTTTTGATTTAGATCTAATTTTAGATCTGGTAGGGCTAGACACCTTTTGTACTTTTTTCATGAAATTCCTTGATCTTCTTGACTTTTTGCTTCTCCATATGAAATTAGTTACTTTTTTTCTAGCTCATCAAAGTAATTTTTTTAAGGTTTGATTGGTAGAGCACTAAATAAGTAATATAATTTAGGAAGGATTTTCATTTTTATTATATTAGTTCTGCCTATTTATGAGCAGTTGATATTTGCCCAGTTATTTAAGCCTGATTTTATTTGCGTGAAAAGGATTTTAATATTGGTTTCATAGAGTTTCTGAGTCTGCCTTAGCAGGTAGACTCCCAAATATTTTATATTGTCTTAAGTTATTTAAAATGGGACTTCTCTATCTAGTTCTTTACTCTGTGTCTTGCCAATATTATAAGGAAATGCTGAAGATTTATATGGGTTTATTTTAAGTTGCTAAATGTTTCTAGTAGCTTTTTAAGATGATGTTTTAGTATTCTCTAGTTATTCCATCATATCTGCAAAGAGTGAAGGTTTTGCTTCTTCTTTCCCAATTCTAATCCTTAAATTTCTTTTTCTTTTCTTATGGTTGAAACTATCAAATGGAATACAATAATGAATACTAGTGGTGATAATGGGCATCCCTGTTTCACCTCTCATCTTGTTGGGAATGCCTCTAGCTTATCCCCATTGCATATAATGCTTGTTGATGGTTTCAGAGAGATATTGCCTATAATTCTAAGGAACAATCCATTTATTCCTATGCTCTCTAGTGTTTTTAGTAGGAATGGGTGCCCTATTTTTTCAAAGGCTTTTTCAGCATCTATTGAGATAATCATATGATTTCTGTTAGGTGTTTTTTTATTGATATAGTCAATTATACTGACAGTTTTCCTAATATTGAACCAACTCTGCATTCCTGTGATAAATCCTGCTTGGTTATAGTGTATTATCCTTGTTGTAATGGCTTGCTAATATTTTATTAATATTTTTGCATCAATATTCATTAGGTCTGTAATTTTCTTCTTCTGATTTGACCCTTCCTGGTTTAGGTAGCAGCACCATTTTGGTGTCATAGAAAAATTTAGTCAGAGTTCCATCTATACCCATTTTTTCCCAAATAGTTTATTTAGAATTGGAACCAATGGTTCCTTAAATGTTTGATAGAATTCACTGGTATATCCATGTGGCCCTGGAAATTTTTTTCTTAGGGAGTTCAATGATAGCCTGTTGAATTTCTTTTTTCTGAGATAGGGGTTTTTAGATATTTAAAGTTCTCTTCATTTAACTTGGCAACATATAGTTTTGAAAATATTCATCCATTTTACTTAGATTATCAAATTTATTGGCATACTCAGGCAAAATAGTTTCAAATTATTATTTTAATTTCCTCCTCATTAGTGATGAGCTCATCTTTTTAAATTTATGATACTAGTAATTTGGTGTTCTTTCTTTTTTAAATCAAATTAACCAACAGTTTACCTGTTTTATTTCATTTTACATAAAACCAATTCTTGGTTTTTGGTTATATGTTTAATAATTTTCTTGCTTTCAATTTTATTGTCTCCTTTAATTTTAAAATTTCTAATTTGATATTAAATTGGGGGGTGTTAATTTGTTCTTTCTTTAATTTTTTTGGTTGCAAGCTTAGTTCATTGATTTCTTCTGTCTCTATTTTGTTCATGTATACATTTAAAAATATAATATATCCCTGACAGCTGCTTTGGTTGTTTCCCATAAGTTTTGTTATGTTGTTTCATTATTGCCATTATCTAGGATGAAATAATTCATTCTTTCCATAATAATTTATTTGATCTACTCATTCTATAAAATGAGGTTATTTAGTTTCCAATTAGTTTTAATCTATTTTTCTCTGGACCATTATAGCATATGATTTTTATTGCATTATGATCTGAGAAAGATGTATTCAATATTTATGCCTTTCTGTAATTGATTCTTAGATTTTTATGCCCTAATACACAGTCAAATTTTGTGTAGGTGCCATATACCGCATATTTCCTTCTATCCCCATTCAATTTTCTCTAGAGATCTATAATGTCTAGTTTTTTTAGTATTCTACTTACCTCCTTAACTTCCTTCTTGTTTATTTTATGGTAGATTTATTTAATTCTGAGAGAGGGAGGTTGAGGTCTCTTGCTAGTAGGGTTTTGCTGTCTTTGTCTTCCTGTAACTCATTCAGCTTCTCCTCTAAGAATTTTGATACTCTACCACTTTTTTTTTTAGTATCGAAATTGCTTCATTGTCTATGGTACCTTTTAGAAGGATATAGTTTTTCCTTCCTTATTTCTTAACGGGATCTCTTGATGTTTTGTCTGAGATAAGACTTGCTACCCTTGCCTTTTTCACTTCAGTTGAAGCACAATATATTCTGCTCCAACCTTTTACCTTTACTCCACATGTATCTCTCCTTCAAATGAGTTTCTTTGAAGCAGTATATTGTAAGATTCTGGTTTTTAATCCACTCTGCCATTCACTTATGTTTTATATGCAAGTTCATCCTAAAATTATAATTAGTAATTCTTTATTGACCTTCATGCTATCTTCCTTCTGTTTTTATTTTTACCCTTTTGTCACCTCATCTATATTGCTCAGTATTTTGATTCTGAATACCAATTCTTGAGTGTGGTTGCCCACTTATATCTGACCCCCCTCCCCTTTCTTTCCCTTTTCCCTTTGCCCCTTCTTGTTCCATTCCTTCTGTCAGTTCCTCTTTTCCTCCCCCTGCCTTTCCCCTCCTAATATTTGAAAGGTAAGATGAGTTTCTTAATTTAAGTTAACATGTATATATTAATACTTTTTTCAGCCAAATCTGATGAGGCAGTTGCCACCTCCTCCATTCTTCCCCTGTATTTCAATAGGTCCTTTTTACCTCTTCATGTAATGTAATTTACTCCATTCAGTCTCCTCCAGAAGGCAAACCCAGGATAAAATCTCCAAGATTTATTACAGACAAATTTCAGAACTCTCAAATAAAGGATAGAACATTGCAAGCAGCCAAAATAAAATGATTCAAATACAAAGGAAACACAATCAGACTCACGCAGGACCCATCAACCTCAACACTGAAGGACTGGAAGACCTGGAATAGCATATAATGGAGGGGAAATGACCTAGGATTACAACCCAGTATTTAAAACCTGAAAAATTCAGCATAAACTTTCAGGAGAAAAGATGGATATTCAGCCATATATAAAGGACTTCCAGAATTTCCTCACACAAAGAACAGAACTGAACACAGAATTCAATCACCAAATAAATGACCCACGAGTTGCATAAAAGTGTAAATGAAAAGTGAAAGAAAAAAGAAAACAAAACAAATGTTGGTCAATACCCTCAAATTGTATAAAACCCTAAAAGGGAAAATATAACACTTCCAATTCTTGAGAATTGGAAGAGTAGAACATAATTGAAATGATTAGATTTAAAGGCTATGGGAATAGTTGAGTCTTGTCTCTCCATTGAAGAGGTCCAAGATAGCTTCACAAAGCTTCAAGACAAAAAACCCTGATGAAAAGCAGAGATACTAATGTTAAACTTAAACTCAGGCATCTCATTATTCTTTGTCCCACTTTAAATCTGCTTTAATGACAAAGTTTAGCACTTATTCTGATGAGGGCATCATAAGTGAGCTATCTTGAGTGAGTGTCTCCTGTAATATGCAATCATTTGTAAAGTTCTCAAGTGAGACCACAATACATATAGCCCTTTAAGATTCTTCTAGTTAATTATATCACTGTTTGAGTTAATCCTTGCTTCATTTAACAATGGGTTAAGTATCCTGGGTAGGGAGGAGAGGGTAAAACCTGAGAGAAAATAGGCCTGGGGGGGAGGTTCACAAACAATTCAAGAAATGATTTGGCTTTGGATTGTGCTTTGGCTCATCAGAAGGACTGTGTGTCCTTGGAGGGTGCTTGAAAAGGGGATAAGGTAAAAAATGATTATAATTATTATTTGATGTAATCATGATGTTGCTGCTTATCAAACAGTCAAGCAATCAATCTGTGATGATACTTTGACAACAATCTGAGTTTATCAAGCAATCAAATAATCAAACTGTTATTGATTAATAGTATAACACCAAGTGAAGAAGGGAGGGTATGAGAGGACAGAGTAAATTCTATTCAAGAGATTTGGCCAAGAGAGGGAAGAGGATACATTCCTACTTGAGTTTAAAGCTCTATTCTAATCTACCTGGAAGGAAGGGAGTTAAGGGGAAAGGGAAAGGGAAAGGAAGAATGGAATGAAAAAAAGGAAGGCAAAGTGAAAATAAACTGCAAGTTAAATTTTAAAAGGAAAGTTAAAAAGGAAAGGGAGTAAAATTTTGGTGAGGAGGAATAAGAGAAAAGGAAAGAGTAAAATATAAAAGGAGAAAGATAAGGAAGGATACTATATCTTTGTAAAAGGGACCATTGGTAATGAAGCTATATCATCATTAAACATGCATGTACCTAGTTGTATAGCAGCCAAATTCATAGAATAAAAGGTGACTGACTGACTTACAAAGAGACATAGATATCAAAATTTTCATCATGGGGGATCTCAACCTCCCTCCCTCAGAACTAAAAAAATCTATCCACTAAATAAACAAGAAGCAAAAAAGGAGTTGAATAAAATCTTAGAAAACTTATATATGTTGGACCTCTTGAGAAAACTTAACGGGGATAGAAAAGAAAACTTTTTTCAGCAGTGCATGACACTTTCACCAAAACTGATCATATACTAGGGTACAAAACTTAAAATCAAATGCAGAAAGGAAGGAAATAATAAATACACACTTCTCAGATGGTAATGCAATAAAAATTACATGTAATAAAGGGTCATGGAAAGATAATACAAAAACTAATTGTAAACTAAAAGCACTTAATTTTAAATAATGGGTGGATCAAACAGCAAATAATATAAATAATCAATAATTATATACAAGAAAATTATATTAATCAGACAACATAACAAAATTTATGGGTTGCAACCAAGGCATATTTGAGGGAAAACTTTGTATCTCTAAATGCCTATATGAATAAAATTAAGAGGAGGATCAATGAAAGCTAGAAAAAGAACAAATTAAAAATCCCCAATTAAATACCAAATTATAAATAATGAACATTAAGAGAGAGATTAATAAAACTGAAATCAAGAAAACCATTGATCTAATAAATAAAAGCAGGATTGGTTTTATAAAAGAAGGCAATAGCATAGACAAACTTTTGCTTAATCTGATTTTAAAAAAAGAAAGAAGACAACTAAATTACCACTATCAAAAATGAAAAGGATGGACTCACCACCAATGAGGAAGAAATTAAAGATATAATTTTTACCTATTTTGCCAGACTCTATGCCAAAGATAACATGAATGAAAAGTATGAATATTTACAAAAATACAAATTGCTCTGATAAAACAGAAGATGAAATAAAATACTTAAATAACATCATTTTAGGAAAAGAAATTGAAGGAAACCATCAATAAACTCCAAATGAAAATGTCTCTGGATGGATTTACAAGTGAATTCTATTGTACAATTGAGGAACAATTAATTCCTATTCTACTTAAACTATTTTTTTCTTTTTCTTTTCTCTTCTTCTTTGCTTTTTTTTTCAAGGCAATGAGGTTCAGTGACTTGCTCAACGTCACACAGCTACGTAATTTTTTTAGGCAATTAAAATTTTTTGTATTTTTTCATCCATATCCACATGTATAATTTTAAGTCTAAAATTTCCTTCTACCTTCCCTTCCCACCACCCTCCCCTCAATAGGTAATATTTAGGTTAGCATTTTACATAATTTTTTTGATAAATATGTTTACAGGTTAGTAATTTTTGGTATGAAGAATTAGGATTAAGGGAAAGAGACATATAAGAGATAATTTTTTAAAATGTTCATCTGATTCTGAAGGGTCGTTTTTGTTTGTTTTGTTTTTCTTCCTCTGGATTGGAATCTAACCTATATAAAATACTTTTTAAATTCCAATTGTTTTTTTGGGCTTTTATTTTCATCCATTTGTACATATTTTCAAGTTAAAAAATTTCCAACCTCTCTTCTCACCTCCCTCCCATCAGCGATGAATAGTCAGGTTAGCATTGTACATACATATTTTGATAAACGTGTTTATAAATTAGTATCAGTTATTTACTGCATAAGGAATTATGTTTAAATGAAGGAGATACATAGGAGGTAATTATTATAAAGTGTTCATCAGATTCTGAAGGGTTTTGTGTGTGTGTGTGTGTGTGTGTGTGTGTGTGTGTGTGTTATTTTGTTTTCTTTTCCTTCCTCTGTATAGGGGTAACATAGTCCATAGCCCATCTAATACAGTTATTCTAGCTCTCTGAACTGCTGAACAGAGCTGCTAACATCAAATTTGTTCATCTCACATTGTTGTTGTTGATGTGTATGTTATTCTCTTGGTTTTACTCCCTTTGGTCACTATCAGATCCCTTAAGTCATTCCATGCTTCTCTAGAGTCTCATTATTTATGGTTGGAATTTGGATACTATACCACTAGGTGCACACATGTTTAGTAATTATATTTTCATTATCAATAGTGCCTATAAAAAGATGTAGTTTCTTCCTTTTCCATTTTAAGGACATTGATTTTTTGCTTTTATTTATCCGAGATTAGGTTGGCTATCACAGATGTTTTTATTTCAGCTGAGGCATAATTTATTTTGCTACAATCTTTTACCTTTACCTGTGTGTAACTCTCAGCTTCAAATATGTTTCTTATAAACAACATATTGTAGAATTTTGGATTTTAATCCCTTCTGCTATCCTCTTCCATTTTATGGGATAGTTCATCATATTCACATTTACAGTTAAGATTGCTAATTCTGTATTTCTCTCCTTGTTATCTTTCTCCGTTTATACTTTTCTCTGTCCTCTTTCCTTATTGCTCCTCATAAAAAATTTTATTGCCTTTCCCCTTTGACTTTTTTTTCAAAAACTTAACTTTCAATTTATTAACTGTTTATATAAATATTTTGTTTTCCATTTATATTTTTAGCTCCCAATTATAGCTTCTTCCTATCATTTTTGGAAGATTTTGAATTCTACAATTTTTCTCCTACTTTCCCTTCCCTCCCCCTGCCATTCTCCAAATTATAATCTGATAATTATTTTTCCACTATCTTTCGCTTTCCCAGTGCCCCCCATCCTTCTTCCCTATAGATTAAGTTAGATTTTTTAAACCCAAGTGGGAATGTATCTTATTCCCTCTCTCTGGGCTAAATCTAAATAGAATTTACTCAGCATTCAGATTGTCCCTCCTTTCTCTCTAAAATTATAAATCTTTGTTCCTCTTTCCCTAATGTTATTTATCATTCTAAAACTATTAATCAGGTATCATCAATCACATTGTTATTAAGATATCATCACAACTTGGTTGCCTGATTGCTTGATAATCAGCATTGACTGAAATTGAATCCAATTATAATTATCATAATTTTTAACCTTTTTTCTCCACTTTGCCCCCCCCACCTCACTCACCCAGGATAATTCATCCCTTTTAGGAGAAAAACAGGTTAAATCAAGTCCTGATCTAATTAACTTCAAGATTCATAAAGATGTTTAAGTACTGGAAGGCTCTGGAGGTCTCACCTGAGAACTTTACAAATGGTTGTAAGTTACAGAGACACTGACACATATCCTTGTAGTTTATGATGCTTAAATAGCCCTAAATATTAGGATGTTCTGGAGTTCTCACCTGAGAACTTTACAAATGTTTTTAAACTACAGAGATACTGACTCAGGATCTCACAGTTTATGATGCCGTCATTACTCATGGTGCTAAGCACACTGGAATTTAAGTGAGTCTAAGGATAATGGAACACATGAGTTTAAAGTTAACACCCTTGCTGCTTTTCTTCAGGATTTTTTTGTTTCAAACACAATGATGTCATCTTGGACCTCTTCAGTGGAGAGATAAGACCCAATTATATTCATAACCTTTGGGTTCATTCTCTTCAATTGTCCTAAGAGAAATAAAGTTCTAAAGAATCATGGTTTTATGCAATTTTAGAGTTGTATTTGAACAATATTTGTAATGTTTTGTTTTATTTTTTTCCTTCCCCTTTCATTTACCTTTTTTAATGCAAATCTTGAGTAGTGTATTTGGCAACTGAATTCTCTATTCAGTTCTGGTCTTTGTCAGGAAATTCTGGAAGTTCTCTATTTTGTTGAACATTCATGTTTTTCCCTGATAGTATATGCTGAATTTTGCATGGCAGTACATTCTGGGTTGTAATCCTGGGTCCTTTGCTCTCTGAAATATGTTATTCCAAGGCTTCTGATCCTTCAGTGTTGAGACTGATAGGTCCTGTGTGAGTCTGATTGTGTTTCCTTTGTATTTGAATTATTTTCTTTTTGCTACTTGCAGTATTGTCTCCTTTATTGGAGAGTTCTGGAATTTGGCTATTTCAGCTCAGAGTTTTTATTGTGGGCTCTCTTTCTGGAGTGCTTCTATGGATTCTTTCAGTGGTAATATTGTTATCTTATTCTAGTAGATTTGAGCAGTTTTCTCTTATAATTCCCTACATGATATTTTCCAGGTTCTTTTCTTGATCCAGGCATTCTATAGTCCTATGATTTGTAGATTGTCTTTCCTGGATATATTTCCCAGGTCATTTTTTTCCCAAAATGGTACTTTATATTTTCTTCAATTTTTTCAGTCTTTTTATTTTGGTGCAATCTTGTAGTCTTGTAGGTTCATTGGTTTCTATTTGTTCAGTTCTAATTTTTAGGTTTTTATTTTCTTCAATTAGCATCCTTGCTTCCTTTTCCAGTTGGTTATGTTTACTTTTAATGGAGTTGATTTCTTTGGTCAGTATTTCATAATGTTTCTGCATGACTTTCATTTTTTCCATTTTTCTTCTTCTCTTCTTTGATTTTGAAATTATTTTTTAAGATCTTTGATGAATTTTTATTTGTTTTGAAGGCTGTTTTGATACTTTCACTGCTTTTTTTCTTCAAACATGGCATTGTTATCATCTTTATCAGTAAAGTAGTTTTCTATATTGAGTGCACTTTTAGCATTTTTGTTCATCTTTGTTGTTTTAGTTCTATTCCTGGTACATAGGGAGTACAGATCCAAACTTTCTTTGCTGAGTCTGGGGTCTGATACCTAACTTGTCATTGGCCAAAATTTTGCCTTTGCAGTTCATGCCTTGCCTTTGCAGATGTTGTTTCCTTCTTTATGTCCAGGTTCTGACTTAAGAGTTATTTGTTTCCAACCCAGTCCTTTTATGCTGTTGTTCTCAGGGTTCAGACTTTGTTTGGGGTTGGGGTCCTCCTTGCTGGCTTACAATCTAGCAGATGGGATGTCTGCTGTTAAACTGTCAGGATTATACTGTGACTAAAAGATTCCAGCTAACTTTTCCTCTCTCCCTCCTCCTGTACTTTATTTCCCCTTTTCTTGGAAAAAGACAGACCTTCACTGAGGATCATCTATGTCTACAGTTGAAAATTTCTTTAACTCTTCTCTTTCTCTTGTTGGGATCTGTAGTTTGAACGTCAGAGTAGAGTCTTCATTTATCTTTGTTAGAGAAAAGTCCCAGGAGCATGTTATCTTCACGTTACCACCCCCAAAAGTCTCCTATGTAAACTATTTTTTAAAAGGGAGAGGAATGGGTTTGACTGAATTGCTTTTATGACACCAACATGGTGCTGATACCTAAACCAGGACAAACCAAAATATAAAAAGAAAATTATAGACCAACCTCCCCATTGCATATTGATGTAAAAATCTTAAATAAATTTTACTAATGATACTAGAGCTAGTTATTACTAGGATTACCATGATCAGGTAGGATTTCTATCAGGTAGGCAGGGATTTCTCAATATTAGGAAAACACTAGACATAATTGAATATATCATTAACAAACCTTAGTGAAATCATATGATTTTCTCAATAGATGCAGACAAAGCCTTTGATAAAATACTACAACCATTCCTATTAAAAGCACTAGAAAGTTTAGGAATAAATGGAGTTTTCCTTAAATTAATAAATTGTATCTATCTAAAACCATCATCAAATAGTATATATAAAGGGACTAAACTTGGTACATTTCCAGCAAAATCAGGGGTGAAATAAGGATGCCTACCTATTATCACCCTTACTATTCAATATAGTTTTAGAAATGCTAGCTGTAGCAATAAGAGAAGCAAAAACCTGAAAAAATTGGAGTTGCCAATGAGGAAGCAAAGCTTCCACTCTTTGCATTTGATATGATGGTATACTTAGAGAACCCAAGAATAACAGGATATAAAATAAACTCACATGAATCATCAGCATTTCTATATATGAAGAACAAAGTCCTAGAGCAAGAGAAAGAGAAATTCCATTTAAAGTAACTATAAAGAAGAATAAATACTTAGGAATCTATCTCCCAAAAGAAATACAGAAACTATATGAACCTAATTATATAATACTTCTCACTCATATAAAGTCAGATCTAAATAATTGGAAAAACCTCAATTGCTCACGGTTAGGAAGAGCTAATATAACAGAAAAAATGGCCATTTTACCCAAATTATATTACTTATTCTACGCCAACCCAAGCAAACTGCCAAAGAACTATTTTACTGAAGCTAGAAATAAACGTAACATAATTCACCTGGAAGAACAAAAGGTCAGGTAAACCAAGGAAATTGATGAAAAAAACATAAAGATAAAAATGTAAATCATAAGTCATCAAAACTGTCTGGTACTGGTTAAGAAATAGAGTAATGGATCTGTAGTTTAGAATAGATCCTAAAGAAGTTGCATTAAATGACTACAGCAATCTACTATTTGACAAACTCATAAACATCAGCCTCTGCAATAAGTACTCACTATTGGACAAAACTTGTTGGGAAACTGGAAAATAACATAGCAATAGTAGGCATAGTCCTACATCTTATACCCTATACCAAAATAAGTTCAAAATGGGTAGAGGATATCAACATAAAGGGTGACAACACAGATAAATTAATAGACCAAAAATATGTTTTCCATCATATCTATGGAAAGGGCACAAATTTATGACCAAACAAGAATTAGAGAACATTATATACTGAAAAATAAATGGTTTTGACTAAATTAAATTTAAAATTTTTGCACTAATAAAATCAATGCTACCAAAATAGGAAGAAAAGCAGATAGCTGGGAAATACAGATGCTGGAAAAAGTCTGATAAAATCCAAAAACCATCCTTAATAGGATATTGTATATATATATATATATAATATTATAAAGCTTAGGATTAAATGGAGTTTTTCTTAAAATGATAAATAGTATCACTCTAAAACCATCAACAAATATCATATGTAAAGGGAACTATCTTTGAGCATATTCGATAAAATCAGGAGTGAAACAAGGATGTCCATTATCCCCATTACTGTTCAATATAACATTAGAAGTGTTAACAGGGGTGGCTAGGTGGCATAGTGGGGGTGGCTAGGTGGTGTAGTGGATAAAGCACTGGCTTTGGAGTCAGAAGTACCTGGGTTCAAATCCGGTATCAGACACTTAATAATTACCTAGCTGTTTAGCCTTGGGCCAGCCACTTAACCCCATTTGCCTTGCAAAATAAAAAATAAAAAAAGAAGCATTAACAGTAGGAATAAGAGAAAGAAAAGAAATTGAAGAAATCAGAATTGGCAATGACTAAGCAAAACGCTTTGCAGATAATATTATGATATACTCAGAGAACCCAAGAAAATTATCTAAAAAAGACTTTGAAATAACTAAAAAATTCAACAAAGTAGCAGTACATAAAATAAAGCCACAAAATCAAAGCCATTTCTACATATGAACAACAAAGCCCAAGTACAAGAGATTGAAAGAGAAATTCCACTTAAAATAACTATAGACAAGATTAAATATTTGCAAATCTTCCTCCCAAGGCAACTCCCTTTGTATGAACAAAATTATAAAGCACTTCTCATCCAAATAAAGTCAGATCTAAATAATTGTAAAAATGTCATATGCTCCTAGTTAGGTTTAGTTAATATAATCAAAATGACAATTTTCCCAAATTAAATTTCTTATTTGGGGCCATATAAATCAAACTACCAAATAACTACTTTGCTGAGCTAGAAAAAAAATAGTAACAAAATTCACCTGGAGCAACAAAAATGCAAGAATAGCAAGGGAACTGATGAAAAAAATGCAAATAAAGGTATATTAGTTCTACCATATCTAAAAACTATACTATAAAGCAACAGTCATCAAAACTGCCTGGTTATGATTAAGAAATAGAGTAATGGATGAGTGGATTAGGATAGGTTCAAAAGAAGTCACAGTAAACGACTTTGATAATCTACTAATTGACAGACACAAAGACATCAGCCTCTGGGATAAGAATTCACTATTTGACAAAAATTGTTAGGAAAACTGGAAAATTGTACGGCATAAACTAGGCATAGATCCACATCTCACATCCTATGCATGTGGCTGAATACTGAAAATCTTTCATGAAATATAACTGGGAAAATGAAATGAAATTAAAAAAGAGATTGCAAAAATTGCAAAGATTGCAAAAAAAGAAGAGTAGGCATACTTTAACAGACCTGAGAAGTAAAGTTCTTTAAAAATTAATCCAACCCATCTTGCGGCAGTCCATTCTATTTTTGTATAATTCTAATCATTAAGAAGTTCTTCTAAATATCAAATCTAAATTTGCTTTTTTGAAACTTATACCTATTACCTCTAGCTCTATCTTCTGACCCAAAAAGGATAAGTTGAAATATTTCTCTATGTGATAACTCTTCAACTATCTGAAGGCAACTATTTTGTTCCACTAAGAATGATTTTCTTCAGGAGAATCTTCTCCATTTCCTTCTCTGATTCTCATTCAACAAGAATTCATAGTCCTTTACAACCTTAGCTACTTTCTTCTAGACACCATTCAAACTATCAAAATCTTTTTTAAAGATAAAATTCCCAGAAATAAACATTTTTAACATGAGGCTTGATGAGATCAATCTAAGAATTCATTGATAATTATGATTGAAATGTAATTTATTGTCAAGTAAAACCCCTGCATCTTTTTTTTCAGAAAACTGCTGCCTAACCACACATCACCAATCTTATACTCATGAATATAAATTTATCCCTATTTAATTTCATATCATTAGATTCAATCCAGTGCTCTAGCCTGTCAAAGAGCTTGATTATCATCTTGACTGTTATCAATTTTTCCAAGCTTTGTACCATTTGAAAATTTTATAATCATTCATTCTATAATTTTATCCAAGTTACTATAAATTATTAAACAGTATCAAATCCCAGATGCTTAATGTTTACCACTGGAGATCTCATAAAAATTAATATTGGATTATTAGTAACAATTATGTGAATTGAGCTAACTAGCCAGCTTTGAAGAAACCTCATTCTATTATCATTTATTCTACAATTCTCTTCTCCACAAAAATGAAATGACATATTTTAACAAAAGTTCTTTAAGACCTAGGTCAACTGTATCCATAGCATGCTCTTTATCTATTAGCTTACTAATCCAGTTGAAAAATCAAATGAGGCTTGTCTGCTGTTCCTAGATCTTGAAATCATGTTGATTCTTTGCATTCATTACTTTCCTTTCTAGATGTTCATCAAAAAATATCATTATTGATTTATTCTAGAATTTTCCTAGTTATTGAAATATAGTCATTGTAATTTGATAACTGTTTCTCTTCTCTTTTGTCTGAGGCCAAATTTGAACTCAGGTACACCTGACTCCAGGGCCAGTGCTCTATCCACTGCATCGCTTAACCACCCCTTTAAATTATTTTTTAAACTCTTCTATGAGCTTTTGTATTTGAGTTAAATTCATTTACTCTTTTGAGGCTTAACTTATGAGTGATTTTTCACTGATTTCTTCTTCAGACATGGCATTGTTATCATCTTTATATGCAAAGTAGGTTTTTTTAGCTTTTTTGCTCATCCTTGGTGTTTTACCTCTTCTCATGGGGTATAGTGAGTATAGTGGGTCTGCCATCTGATCCCTGCCTTGCATTTAGCCAAGAAGCTGGTTATGGAGTCCAGAACTTGACTTTGTAGTGGTTAGTCTCCTCTTTTATGTCCAGGTTCTGACTTAGCCGAGGTTGTTCCCAAGCAAGTCTTGTATTTTGCCCCAGTGTTCTGAGGCTTAAGATTTTGTTTGGGGCTGGGACCCTCCCTGATGCTTTGCTATCTAGCTCCTGGGACCTTTTCTGTTGACAAACTGGATCATACCGTGTCTAAAAACCTTATACTGGCTATCCTGCTCTGCCACCTTCTGGACTTTACTTTCCCTTTTCCCCCAAATGAGACAGACCTTCACTAAAGATCCTCCATGATGTTTAATGTTGTAAAGTTCTTGGGATCTTCTCTTTTCCTTTGTGGGATCTATAGCTCGGATGTCAGTGCAGTCATTTATCTTTAGTAAGGTAAAGCTCTGCGAGCATGTTAGCTTCACTCTGCCATCTTGGCTCCCCAGAGGCCCTTTCTGAGTAAAAATCAGAGAAAAGTCTAAGAGAGCAACGATCATCACTGTCCTCAAATAACATCATATTGGCAGTACCAAGAACTAACAAACCTTCAAAACCAGCTTTGGAAATAGAAGCTCCAAAATTTTTGAGACTTAGGACAGGTTCCTCTTTTCTCTCCCACAAGGTGAGCAGAATCCAACTTTAACATACAGTTCAAAAACAAGAAAGAAGTTGGAAAAATATGCAAATGACATCAAATGGACTGGACCCTAAAAAAGCTCCTTTTGTTACATGAATTATCCAGACTTAAACTAAGAATACTATAATATTTGAAAACAAATCTTAGCAAATCATCAAAAGAAAAAATGTAAATTTAAAATAAGTCCCAAAAGTCATAAAAAAACTAAAGAAAATGGTAAGGTAATGGAGGAAAATTTTGTAAAAATAAAAAAAGTGATGTGAGAAAATTAGGGTTCTTTTAATTGATATTTTATTTTTCCAATAGCATGTTATAAAAGTTTTCAACATTCACCCACTTGTATATTTGTTAGTTCCACAATTTTCTTCCATCCTTCCTTCTTACCCATCCTCCTCTCAGTCATAGACAGTTATATGTGTATATTTTGAGTTTAACGCATTAACATAGTAGTCATTTTGTATATGGGGAATTAAAACTAAGGGAAAAGAAAGTAAACCATGGAATAGAAAGGATAAATATAAAAGAAAATTTTAAAAGAGTGAACAGAGTTTTCATTCAGATTCTGAGACTTTTTTGGTTTTATTTCTTTTTCTTATGAACATAGAGGGCATTGTCTGTAGCAGTTCTCCCAGGATTGTCATAGTACTCTGAACTGCTGAGAGGAGCTGCATCCATCACAGTTGATAAACTCAAAATGTTATTTTTTAATGTGTAGGCTTCTCTTGGTTCTACTCCCTTCATTCAGCATCAGTTTATGTAACTCTTCCCATGCTGAGGTATAAACTATTCTTCGTTTCTTAGAGAACAATAGTACTTCATAATATACATATACTATAGCTTGTTCATCTATTCCCCTAATCAATGGAAAACCCCTCAATTTCCAATTCTTTGCACTATAAGAAGACTGCTACAAATATTTTTGAACATGTAGGAATTCCCCCATTTTTTATGATTTCAGAATTGATATAGGCCTAACATTGGTATTGCTAGTATAAAGTACATAGTTTTTTATTGGCCTTTGGGCATAGTTTCATATTGCTCTCCACAATGGTTGATTTAGTTCACAACTCCACCAATAGTGCATTATGTCTTGATCCTTCTACATTCACTCCAATATTGATTGTGTTCACTTTTTGCCCATCTTACACAATCTGATAGGTATGAAATGTTACTTCAAAGTTGGTTAATTTGCATTTCTAATCAATAATGATTTGGAATATTTTTTCATATGCTTATATATAGCTTTAATTTCTCCATTTGAAAACTGCCTGTTCATATCCTTTGACCATTTATTAGTTGGGGAATGATGTGTGACCTTATAACTTTGACTCAGTTCTCTGTCTATTTTATGAGAGCATATTATGAAAGAAAAATTAAAAGTTTGAAATAAGAGGCACAAAATATCCTGAAAAAAAAAGAAATATCATAATAAATTGAATTGGCCAAATTTAAAAGCTGTGTAAAATAGCTTTAAAAGATGAGGTTGGGGATGTGCAGAGCAAATAAGGCAGAGGTAAGCCAATACTCTAAATCTGGAGTGACAGAACCCACAAAAGAACAGAGTGGAGCATTTTACAACTTAAGATATTTTGGAAGTAGTTCATGAAAGGTTTGTCTTACCAAAGTGGAGGGGGGACATCATCTGACAAAGGAAACAAAGACCAGTATGGATGGGTGTGGAGGAGGTCCCAGAGATCTGTGTAAAAAGGCCCCTGGGTCCCATCTCAATGTGCCAACGGACCAGATGGAAAGGTTCCAACACAGGTTCAAATGGCAAAATGGGAACCCAATATGCCCTGTGCAGCCAAGATGATTAGGCTGGATGGTGCTAGACCAGTGTGCAAACCACTAGTGGTCCCAAAGGAAGTCTGAGAATGGGTCTCTCCACCAAAATATGGTGGTTCATGTTAGCTTTTTTGGGACAATATCCCTTTGACCCAGAAGCAGAGCTCAAAAAGAGAAAGAAAAGTCAAAGAAATGTCATGTTGATTGAAAGCTACTATGGAAATAAGGAAGAACATAAAACCATTCCAGAGAAGAACAAAAGAAAAAAGTAATACATGTGAAGCACCAGAGAGGAACATGAATTGGTCTACAGCACCAAAAGACCTCTTGGATTTTATCAAAATCAAAAAAAAAAATTTAAAAATCTAATAGAAAAACTGGGGAAAATTGCAAGAAAAATTCAAAAATCTTACAAAAGGAAGCAAAATACAATTAAGCAAAAAATAAAAATAACTCTTTAAAAATTTAAATTGAGCAAATAAAAAAAGAAAGTAAATCCTTCAAAAATTAGAATTGTATAAATGGAGAAAGATGCAAAAGCTGCAATAAAAGAACTTGGACAGTATCTTTCAAGAAATTATTAAACAAAATTGGCCTGCTTTCCTTTACCATAAGGTAAAATAGTTATTGAAAGAATCCATCAATCATCTCCTGAAAGGGATCCCAAAATCAAAATGCCAGACTCTTGTGGCCAAATTTAAGACTTAGCAGGTCAAGGAAAACAATTTCTCCTGACATTCATAAAGAAACAAGTCAAATATCAAGGAACCATAAGGATTGCTCAGGACTACTCAGCATCACCATTAAAGGATTGAAAGCCCTGGAATTCTGGAGGGCAAAGGAAATTCAACTGTAGTCAAGAGTAAACAACCTAGGAAAACTGAACTTGTTCTTTCAGAGGCATTGATGTGTATTTAATAAATTAGGTGACTTTCCAATGTTCCTGTTGAAAAAACCAGAACTGAGGATATATATAAAATGGTAAATGGGGAAAAGATAATGTTATTCAGTAAGATTAAACTACAGCATATTAAAGAGGAAAGGGGAGGGAATGGAAGGAAGGGCAATAAAAATGGGAGTATAGAAGGAAAGGAAAGAAGAAAGAAAAGAGAGTGGTCTGATTGAAGGGATAGCATATTGAAGGAGGCAGTGGTCAAAAGCAAAACAGTGAAAGAGATGATTAAAGTTCAAACTGAGGGAAGATATGGTGGAAGGTAATATAGACTTCGTAATCATATCTGTGAATATGAATGAGCTGAATGCACCATAAAGTAGAACTGGAAAGTAGAGTGGATTAAAAATTTGCTATTTACACAAGAAACACATCTGAAGCAGAGAGATACACACAAAGTAAAGGTAAAAGACTATAGCACAATATATTATATTCCATTTGATGTAAAAATAAAATCAGAGATAGTAATTCTGATCTCAGATAAAACAAAAGCAAATATAGATTTCATTAAAAGGGATAAGGAAGAAAACTTTATCCCCACTAAAAATGTACAACTGACAATGATGTAATATCAATACTAAACATATTAAATAAATAGTATACGATAGAAACTAGGAAGTTATTGAGCTAATAAACAAAACTGAGATGATTTTATGGAAAAACTCAATAAACTAGAGTTATTCTTATTTTAAAAAAGGAAAGAAGAAATCAAATTACAGTAACAAAAGTAAAGGTTGAAACTCATCTCCAATGGAAAAAAAAACAAAATAACAATTCAGAATTATTTTCTCCAATTGTATGACAAAAAATCTGACAATCTAAGTGAAAAGGATGAATAATTAGAAAACCAAACTACCAGGACTAACAGAAGTGGAAATAAAATATCTAAAATATCAGAAATAACCCCATTTCTGAAAAAACGAAGTTGAATAAGCCATCACTGAACTCACTATAAATGATATTTCCAAGGCCAGAGCAAAACAAGTAAATTCTACCAGATATTTTTGCTCAATTAATTGCAATTGTGTATAAACTATTTGAAAAAACATAGGTAAAAGAGCTCTGCCACATTCCTTTGAGGACATCAATATGATCCTGATACCTAAACAAAGAAGATACAAAACAGACAAAAAAAATTATAGACAAATCTCCCTATTGACTATTAATGCGGCTATTTAAAATAAAATTTTAGCAGAGATTACTGTAAGTTATCACCAGGATAACACACCATGATAAGGTAGTATTTATACCAGCGTTGATTCAACTTTAGGAAAATAATCAGCATATCTGACCACATCAGTAACTAAATTAGCAGAAATCATATGATTACCTCAATAGTTTCTGAAAAAGCCTGCAACAAAATTAGAACACCAATTCCTATTGAAATCACTAGACATCATAGGAATAAATTGAATTTTTGTTAAAATGATAAGTAGCATCCATCAAAAAATCTTAGTAAGCATTAGATGGAATAGGGATAAGCTAGGGCCCTAGAAAATCAACCAAAAAAAGTACTTGAAACTACTAACAACTTTAGAAAACAATTAGGATTATATAATATAGCATATATAACATAGCAATAATAAATCATTAACAATTCTATATATTACCAATGAAGTTCTAAGGAGACATCAAATAGCATTCTATATTCAGAGATGGAAGGAAACTTAGTCCAATTAGTCACCTAGTCCAACTCATTCAACTTAAAGGTGTAGAATCTGAATACCAGAGAAGGAAACTTACTGCTCAACATCATGCAATAGCAGCTAGAGGCAACTAGGTAGCCTAGTGGATAGAACACTGACCCTGGAGTCAAGGGGATGGGAGTTTGCATCCAACCTCAGACAATTGATTCTAGTTGTGTAACCTGGGGCAAGTCATTAACCCTGTCTTCCTCACATCCAGGGCCATCTCCAGTCATCCCAATGACTCTGGAGGAGAAAGTGAGGCTCATGACTTAGAATAGCAATCCCACTCATTAAAATCTAATTCATAGAATTATCATGGCATCCCATTCCAGATATTTTGGTCTTCTTCGAGCATGAAGGACAAACATTATCAACAACAAAGTTCTACAGCAAAAAAGAAGAAAGAGCAATACATAATCAACAATTTCTTCTAAGACAATGACTACTGTGAAGCATCATACCAAAACTTGTGGGATGCAGTCAAAGCAATAAAGAAAATTTCATAGCTCTGATTGCTTACATGAGTCAATTACAGAGAGAGGAGATCAATAAATTGGATATAGAACTAAAATGCTAGGAAAAAGAACAACTTATAGATCCCAAACTAAATACCAAATTAGAAATTCAAAAATCAAAAGAGAAAGCCAGAAAATGGAAAATAAGAAAACTATTGAAATGATAAATAAATAAATAAATAAATGAGAATTGGTTTCATGATAAACCAATAAAATATATAAACCTTTTGTTAATGCAATTAAAAAAAGAAAGAAGAAAACCAAATTAGATCAGGGATTGAAACAAGGATGCTCAGTATTTCAAATATCATTCAAAATTGCATTAGAAATGTTAGCTATAGCAATAAGACAAGAAAAAGAAATTGACAGAATTAGAATGTGCAGTAAGTAAACAAAACTCTCACTCTTTGGAAACGACATGAAGATATGGTTAGACAACCCTAGAAAATCAACTAAAAAACCTACCTAAAGCCATTAATAACTTAGTAAAGGAGCAGGATGTACAATAAACCAACAAAAATCATTAGCATTTCTAAATATTACCAAAGCAACCCCCTTACAGAAATAAGTAATATAATAAAAATGATAATATTATCTAAAGTAAATTACTTGTTCCCTGCCAAAGCAATCAAACTCAAAAAACTATTTTTTGGAGCTAGAAAAAAATATTAATAAAATTCATCAAGGCATCTAGGTGCTGCAATGGATAAAGCATTAGCCCTAGAGTCAGGAGGAGCTGAGTTCAAATTTGGCTTCAGGTGTTTAATAATTACCTAATTGTGTGACCTTGGGCAAATCACTTAACCCCATTGCCTTAAAAACAATTAGAAAAATTCATTTGGAGGACAAAAAAGTCAAGAATATCAAGGAAATTAATGAATGGTCTAGTTGTATCAGGTCTAAAAGTATATTTTAAAACAGCAGTCATCAAAACTGTCTGGTACTGACTAAACTATAGATATATGGTTTAATGGATTGAATTAGGTATAAAAGAAATAGTAGCAGATGACCATGGTAAATTACTGTTTGATCAAACCAAAGATTAGCTTTTGGGATAAGAATTCACTATTCGAGAAAATCTTCTAGGAAAACTGGAATAGTTTATGGTTAAAAATCCAGCATAGAACAATATCCCACACTTTATACCAAGAAAAGGTCAACAAGTGTTCAGGGCTACAATATAAAGGCTGACACCATAAGTCAGTTAGTAGAACAAGGATTAGATATATGAAAAGGGGAGAAGTTTATGACCAAAGAAGATTTAGGGAACATTATACATTACTAGAGAAAAATTTTAGAGTCTAAATGCAGACAAAATTATACTCAGTTCACTTTTGAAGACTTCTTTTATGTTTTTTCTTTGTTTCTCCTGTTTTATTTTTTGCTTAGTTCTAATTCTTCTTTTACAATATGACTAATAAGAAAAATATGTTAAACTTGATTATACATATACAACTTATGTCAGATTGCAGCTATGGGGAGGAGGGAGGGTAGGGAAGGTAGCAGAAAAATATGGAACTCAAAACCTTGCAAAAGAATGAATGGTGAAAACTATCTTTGAAAATAAAAACAATTATAAAAGAAAGAGGAGGATGGTAGAGAGACAATAAATCAAAAGACAGAGACAGTGACAGTAGCAGTGAAAAGAAAGAGACAAAATCAGCAGTGATTATGATTGCTCAAATTTGGGTGTGTAGTCAAATTATGGTTTCCATAATAGAAGCAGGTAAGTCAGAGAGAAAAAAAAAGTACATTTAAGGTAAATGATGAGAAAACTCAGTTATGTTCCATGACGATAAAAGAACTGGATCTGCTTAGTCTGGGCAAGAAAAGACTTATGGGTTATAAAATAGTTACCTTTAGAATTGTTGAAATACTGTCTTGCAAAAAAAAAAAAGAATTAGATTCATTCAAATTGTACTCAAAGGGCAGTAAAACTAAAATCAATTGGTTAAAACTACAGAAAGAAAGGTTTATGTTTGATGCAGGGGGAAATGTCCTAAATAATTATGGCTTTTCAAAAGTAGAACAGACTCCCAGAAGAAGATATTGGGTTTCCTCTTACTGGTATCTTCAAGTTAATGTTGATCAATCATCATGCTGGGGAATTCTGTCCAAAAATATTATATCTTAAGTTCTATAAAACTCTAGGAGTCTATGATTTTATAAAAGTAAGGAGCTTGCTAGACAGATCTATGTTTCTGCAAAGGATACTTATCAGTCCACTTAAATTTTAAAATGACCTGCACACAAAATGGAACCAAGCATCAGTAATTGATCAAGAACACAAGAATGCCATAGTCCCAGAGTTATTGTGTCAGGAACTCTGAAACTCAGATAAACAGAGTTGGTGATGAATGCTAAGGACAACTAAAAGGATTTTTTTTGATCTATGTTGCAAAAAAATTGAGAGGAAGGAACTGAAAAGACCATTCTTCAGGCTGGAGGAGTAGGCTGATGTCAGGATAATGGCAGATTGAAAGAAGAATTGCTCAACTGTTATTTTGCTTCTGTTTTCTCTAACAATGGAAATAATCTTTGCACTGAAACGGATATATAAAAAAAATGAAATCATGACAAGAGAGCAACTTGACTGCACTAAATGAATTCAAGTCTTTGAGCCCAGAAAAAGGAAATACCTGGGGAGGGAACATTGTTGTGGCTTATCTTGTTTCTCTCTGGATTTTATAACTTTTGAGTCAGCTTCCTTCTCTCTCTGTCAACTTTTGCAGGCCCTTATTCCATTAGTGCAGGTGCTAAAGCTTAGACCAGTTATCTTTAATCTCCAAACTTCACGATCATGGCCTACACAGTCACCTACATTGTCCTCTCTTCTCCACATCCACTCTGTTTTCTGTCTTATGTTGTTTTTCCCCATTAGAGGAAAGCTTCTGCAAGGCAGGGACTTTTTGTTTGCATTTATATCATCAGTGCCAAGGAAATTGTGTCTGATTAAAAAAAATTAGTTGACTTGAGTTGATTTTGGTTTGTCTTTGAAAGACTGTCACATTGAAGAATTAGACTTCTGTTTGGTTATGGCCAAGGATAAAAACTCAGAATACACAGTCACAGAGAAGAAGATTGAGGTTGATAAAAGGACAAACTTTGTAACAATTATAATAGTCTTAAAATTTGATGCAATGTCTCAGGAAGTAAACATCAAAAGTTTTCAAACAGTAGGTTCTAAGTAATCAAGGAAATGCCCTCAAAATACATTTGGGTGGTATTGTTAGGGAAATTCTTGTTCAGATACATCAGGCTTTTATCTAAACCCTAGTAATCTCTTACAACATTGACACTGTGATTTTGTGAAAGTACTTTACCTTGACAGATCTCCAATTTTGTCACTGATAAAAATGAGACTTTTGGACTAATTGATCTCCTACAAAGCAATGATCTTTGAAGTGGTAGTAGCAAAAAACAACAACAACAAAAGGCTAAAAGGGAGTTGATACCCAAATCGATCAAGGAAATTAAAAGGAAATACCTCATGGCCTTAATGAATTAAAATCACTTAACCCAGATGAACTACATCCTTGAGTGCTTAAAGAATGATAAGAAGTGTTTACTGAGTCATTTTCAGTAATATCTGAGTCTCGAAAATAAGTACTGCAAGATTGCAAAGGGGGAGATGTCCAATTTTGAGAGAGAGAGAAAACGAGAGAGACAGAGACAGGTGGGGGGGAGAGAAAAGAAGCAGGGCAAGAAGAGGAGAAAAGAGAAGAGAAACAGTTATCAAATTACAATGACTATATTTCATGGTATCATTCTTTAAGATAATATCCTGTCCCCATTTTGACCTTATTTTGAAAATAGTATAGTATTTTCAAAATAGTAACAATATTGTGTGTGAAATGTGGATCTATACCTAGTTTTTGACATACTATTTTCCTGTTTTCCCAACAATTTTTTGTCAAATAAATGGGTTCTTATCCCAGGAGCTGATGTTTTGGGGTTTGTCAAATAGTAGATGGCTATAGCCATTTACTGTGACTTCTTTAAAACATATCCTAAACTACTGATCCATTACTCTATTTCTAAACCAGTACAAGGCAGTTTAGATGACTGCACTTTATAGCATAATTTTAAATCTGGTTTAGCTAGACCCGCTTCCTTTACAATTTTTCATCAGTTCCCTTTGCTGCTCAATCTTTTGCTGCTCCAGATGAATTTTGTTACATATTTGGTACATATGTTTTCTAGCTTGGTAAAGTAGTTATTTGGTAGTTTGATTGGAATGGCACTGAATAAGTCATTTAATCTGAGTTGAATTATATTAACTCTACCTTACCATAAGTATTTGACATTTTTCAAATTATTTATATGTGACCAGCTTTGGGAGAGAAGTGCTTTATAATTGTGTTCATACAGTTTCTGGGTTTGCCTTGGGAGGTAGGGTAATGCTCAGTTTTGCTGGATAGTGAATTCTTGATTGTAATTAAAGCCCCTTGCTCTCCGGAGCACCCTATTACAGGTCGTTATCTTAATGTTGATGCATCCCAGTCCTGACTGTGACTCCTTGGTATTTGAATGGTTTCTTTCTGGCCATGAACAGGATATTCTCCTTGATCTGTTGGTTTGGGAGTTTGGTCACAATATTTCTTGGTGTTTTCATTTTGGAATTGTTCAGTAGGAGGATTAATATTTTCTCTCAATGACAATTTTGCTCTCTAGTGTCAGGAAATCAGGGTAGTTCTACTTAACTATATCTTGATGTATGGAGATCAGGTTTTTTTTTTTTCCCTGAAGGTTTTCAAGTAGTTCTATGATTCTTACATTTTCTCTCCTGGATCTGTTTTCTCAGTAAGTTGTTTTGCAAGTGAGGTAATTCTCATTTTATTTTATTTTTTTCATTTTTTTATTTCATTTAACAGATTATTGGTGTTTCATGAAGTCATTAGTTTCCACAGATTTCAATCGTTTTATATTTACACATTTTCTTCATTTACCTTTTGCGTCACCTTTTTCAATTGATCAATTCGATTTTTGAATGGGTTATCTTTTTTTTTCCATTTGCCCAGTTGTGCATGGGGTTTTTTAGGTTTTTGCAAGGCAATATGGGGTTAAGTGGCCTGCCCAAAGCCACACAACTAGGTAATTATTAAATGTCTGAGTCTGGATTTGAACTCAGGTACTCTTGACTCCTGGGCCGGTGCTCAGTCTACTTCACCAACTAACTAGCTGCACCCACCCAATTATATTAGAGGCCTCTTGGCTAATCTGCTGTATTACAATAAACAAACACATTCTTTGGCAAGGAGCTTATCCTAAGAATTCTAAAAATCACAAATTATTATCATTATTTTCTTTCCCATGTTGCTTACGTGCTTTTACTTCAAAGCAACCAACCACAACATTGAGATTATAAATATAAATGTAGACTTTTTAACCATGCTAGTTTTACATTTATGTATATAATTTCTTCTTCTTAAATAACAGACTTCAATTCATTCATTGTTCATTATTGTAACACAATTTTAAATTCCCCCCCCCTTGTTCTTATACAAAGTTAACTAATTTTTACTACATATTTCAATTTCATGTAGTTTCCCTTTACTCCCTAGAATTTCTTTTTTAGGTTTTTGCAAGGCAAATGGGCTTAAGTGGCTTGCCCAAGGCCACACAGCTAGGTAATTATTAAATGACTGAGACCGGATTTGAACCCAGGTATTCCTGACTCCAAGGCTGGTGCTTTATCCACTATGCCCCTATTCCGTAGAATTTTGCAACACAGAAAAATTCTTAAAACCAGTTGTTGCTAAAAATCCCTTTTTATGATTACAAGATTTTCTTTCTACTTCTCTCAAATTCTAAAATCCATATTCAAAATAAACTTAAATTATTTTCTTTTTCAAAGTCAAAAGAAAGTTGCAAATTCTTTTTATCTTTATCAGTGCAATTCTAACTTCTCAATGCTCTAATTTACAAGAATTTTCTATTTTAACTGACTAACAGTTCTTAATATTAAAACATTTTATGTTCTGGGAATTGGAGATTCCCCTCAATTTGAGATATTAAAGTAATATAAGTTAATTCTGTATCTGTATTAATTATCATTACTCAATCACCCCAGATTTTTTCCAGATACATGAACCATACCCCAAACATATTTTGAATTGGTGTTTCCTGATTCCCCTTGTTTAGTCATTTTAAAGCTTGATTAAGATAACTCATAGTGTATCCTGACTGCCAGCCTCCACCAAGGCCATTACATCCCTATCTATTACAGCATTTCCATTAATTCTTTTTCTTTCTGTGACTCTGGAGGAGCCATAAAACATTAAAAATATAAAAAACCTTAATTGAATTTGAACTCACCTCATAAGTCCCCCAAATCCCCCAAATTAATCCTTTTACTTATACAATATCAAACCTACTCAAATATTTTGTCTATTTGTATTAACCAATTTCCATACTTAGCAAAATGCCTTGATTCTCTTCCTAGTACTTTCAGAACCTCTTACTTTTTCCCTTAATAGTCTGTTCCACTATTTTTTTTCATTAACACTTTTTAACTGTATTTAATACTGTTCTGAGCTGGCTATATAAACCACAGACATGATTCTACTTTCCAGAAAACATTTTCCATTCAAAGGATTTAATTTTTAACACTTCTTGATTTTAACTGGTAAAACCTTTGAGAAGGCAAACAGCTACTTAAAAAAAAATTCACAGCCTAATTGGAATATTACCTGCTCCCTTCTTCAGATAGAATAAAGAACGTAACATTTCTCATAAGGAGCCAGGTAAAAATGCTTTCTTGGGGGCACTTCTGTTCTTAGGGACCCTTTGTTCCATTAATCTCTGTAATAACTAACATTACCAGAATCTCAAAACTATAATGTTGCCATATCATTCTGGTAAAAGAATAACTATTTAGTTTCCCTTCTCTGGAATTTCTGTGTAACCAAATTACGTAATTTACAATTAACCTGACTCTCTTGGCTTTCTGGGATTTACTTTTCCTAAAACCTTTTTCAAATTAAAATAGCATTTCTTTCTATGATTTCTTTATTTAACATATTTAGTCATTTTCATTGTCTCTTTCCTGTCCCTTCAACTTCAAAATAAGGTCCCCTTTTCTTAATAAATCCCCTTTTTGCTCCCATTAATCTCCCAAGGTTGAGAGATAACAAATGGAAAGAAAAGACCAGGCAAGCAGCCTGGAGAAAAGCAGCATGGGGGGGGGGGGGGGGAAGTATTCTAGCAACACAGAATCACAGTGAAAAAGCAGGGAAGAGAAAAAGTCAACAGCATTTTATCATTTTCTGTACTTTTCTCTGATATTTTAGTTCTTATTCCAATTACTAAGTTGAAGTACCAAGAGACTATCTCCTGGCGCTCCAGGGAAGGATTACAATAATTAGGTGCTTTAAATTTCACCCTCCCATTTTTACAGTCTAATGCTGTCTCTTGTAATTTCTCCTAGGAAGAATGTTTTACTTTGTTTAAACCCTAGAGCTCTCAACCAGCATTTCCAGACCCTTCACCTTTGCCTTTAGACCTCTAACCACTTGGGCTCCCTGCAATCTCTCCCCTCCGAATGCCCACAATTCTACAGACTCTAACAGCATGAATTGGCCCTTCAGCCTAGAACAGCCTGGTATCAACAATTTAATTGAGTGGGAGTATTTCCACTCTTTTCATTTTTTTCTGCACCAAATGAACCAAACCTGCAGATTTGGATCCCTTATTGGAAGCTACAAGAGTAGGGCTACCTAGAACCTGCTAGGCTTGTGTACACAAACTTGTGAACCTTGGTACCATCCTGGCATCTTTTCCTGTGCTGTCTCCTTATAGTCACGCCTCTGGACGTTTTCTGATTTTCAATTTTGCTCAAGTAAAGTCTTTCTTTGGGATCTTTCCCTTACTCCTCAAGGGATCAATCTGGGCACTAAACCACAAGCTGCTGAAAACATCACAGCATGGTGCCTATTTGTGCTTATACCAAAGAGAATCTCAGGGAAGGGGTTCAGATTCCTGGCCAATGCACCATAAACTGTGTGGGAGAAAAATCCACTTAAAATATATAGATTCCTCTGAACTAAAAAGGAAAGTTTACTTTGGCTTTTCTCAAGAAAAGGGTACCCCCAAGTCTCACAAAGTTAGCGAAGATCAAATCGCTGCCCTGAGATGACAGCCAAGCAAGATTATATGGCCTAGCATGATTCCCCCCTCCATAGCCCCCTCTCTTCCAACATGATTGGTTAAGGTTTTTAGAGTTACAATCTTTATGTGAAAAATCTACCCAGCAACAAAGAGAAGCATAAAAGGTTTTCATATAATATCCCCTCACCATCCAGATGGTGAGGGTATCAGAAAATTTCTAATGACCTGCTTCTAAATGAATTAATGTCTGAGTATGCAAGGTCTCCCTCCCTCTTCTAAGAATAGTCTAAGGGTAATAGTTTGTCTTTTTTTTTAAAGATTTTTAACCCTGAGAGGACTTCACTAGGAATGTTAATTCTTAAGAAGGAATATTCCACTCAATCCTAATTCCTCATTCCACAAACTACTAATTTGTTAACAAATTATGTTTGTTCCCAACTGGGGGGAGGGTGGGTTCAGAAAGGAGGGTAAAGAGAAACTTTGTAACTTGGAAATATACATGTATACATGTACAGGATGAAAATAAATTTAAAAAAATAAAAAAATCTTTCTGGGCTGGAGACTAATGCATTTTCTCTTCTGAAGCAACTCCTTTCTGAGTTAGTATCCTTATCTCAAAGAAAGCATTCAATGGACCCTGCATTTCACCCTTTCTTCATTTTGGGCCCTTTCCCAAGGGTCTTGTGTTTTGTAGACCTTTACTGTTGAGATTCCTAGAGGCCTTGATCACAAGGGTTAGGAACTCCAGTGTGTCATTAAGTTGGTCCACTTAGTAAGGAATGCCAGAAGCTTCCTCTGGATTGTCTGTGCTGTTGGTATCATTGGCCCACTCCCTAGGCCTGGGAGTGATTTGAAAAATTCTAGCTGTGCCTTCAGGCTAGCAAACCTACAGGCTCTCTTTGGATAATCAGTGCTGGGGATGATCTGAGGTCCACACCAGGACCACTCACAGGGCAAAAGCTTCTGCTGCCTTTCTCAGGTTAGTGCCCAGCCTCATTCTACTGTTCCAATACTGGATCTCTGCCCTCTGCCCTGAGCATGCCCACACTCCCTCATGACAGACATCTGGGAGATGCTCCTCTCTACTCCTCCTTGTATGGATCTAAAACCTGTTAAGAGCCTTGATTCATGTCAGTTCTGAGAGAAAGCCAGGAGAACTTAAAAGTGCATGATCTCTGTCATCCTGACTGGAACTCAATTCTAGCCTTTCTTATGGCAATAGTAAAATATGTGACCTATAGAAAGTCATTCACAAACAAGGAAACTGAAGATACCCCTCTTCACTCCAGTTGAGTGTATTTTATATTATTATTATTATTATTATTATTATCTTATACTATCAGGTAAGTGTGATAATCTATGTATTATTTTCTTAATCATTCAGTAGTTATTTATTAACTATGTACCCTGACACTTTCCTAGGCAATATCATATAAAGACAAAACAGTGAAATAAAGATCTTTCCTATTAAGAAGGCAACTGAAAAGCCCTAAAACCTGAAACTGCTTCTTAAGATGTAATAAGATGTATTTATGTATAAAAATACATATTAAATGTATACATATATGTACCTAACCTCATATATGAAAGGACCAAACATTTCAAAACTGAGGTTCTTTGCTTAGTGGAGATCTTGGTTCAGACTCTCTTGTGTGGCCAAATGTGCAAAATTATGCAGCTGTACCACAAAATCATTTTCCTACCCTAACTAGTTATTGAAAAACACTCTCAAAATGTTTTTTCCATCTTCAGGGTATTTTTCCCTGATCTCTCTTGAAATCATAATGTGTTCTGCCTTTTTTCCCTGTTTTTTCACTGATACTGAATGCTGATGAGAAAAGTTCGGCATCAATCCAAGAAATTATTTTTCCCATCCTTTTTTCACATTCACTTTCTTGCAGCCTCTTTCTTATGACAGATGCCTGATTTTTCAAATCACTCCAAAACCATTTTTCCCCTTCTCACTAGTGTAATTATCTCTGGTTATCTCAGAGGTTATTACTCCCACTCCTATATGTCCTGTGAAGAGTCTAATCTCAAATATTTCCCAACATCTTTAGAGGGTTCATTTTAAATAAACCTCTTTCCCTTACCGTTTCTTAAAAAAAATCGATACATATTTGAATTCCTTTTTGTATCGCCTACCACCTATAGGTCTGTGGAGGATTGTATTCAAAATATTGACAGCACCTTCAGAGACTTGACTACAATATCATCAATATAGATTAAGGAAAAGCAAAATTCAGAATAATAAAATGAGTGATCTTGATTTCACTATTGATGACTGATAGTGAAACACACTTGGTAGGTGATAAAATTCTTCTGCAAGAATGAGAGGGAATTTTTTTTCCTTATTCTACTTCTTGTATTACCCAAAATGCATAAGGAAAATGGTACAGAATGAAGTTCAATTGTTAGACTATCTCTGAAACTTTTATTAAGGCTATCCTCATCCTGAGCAAATCTATTGAGTCTCCAAAATACCTTAATTTTCAAATGCAAATAGATCAATCAAATACTAAAAGAAAACTCCCTGTATAAGACGTAAAAGAATGTTTAAGAGACTTCAAGTCACTTGGTGAAATAACATAATTTAATGAGACTTTTGCCATTTATTAGGTTTTCCATTATGGTATTTATGGGAACTTGTTCAGATGTTTGGTCAGAAAGATGCATCATGTTATAAAGATATGTATCCATTTCAAAGTTTTTTTTAAAAAATATATGAATATATCCTATTATTGAAGTAAAAATATATGAATATATCTTATTGTAATTCTCAGTACTATATTTTCTATGCCACATTTATGTAATAAATGCTTTAAAGAAATTTTTTATTCTTCAATATGTGAATTTTATTAATCTGAATAATATTGTGCACTTTTAAATTTGTGGTTTTACTGATATCAGTCTTTACATCAAACATGATTTCATATATCAAGGAAAAACAAGGTAAATTTAAATAACACACTGACCTCACATCACTGATATACATCATCATAAACCCATTGTTCTCCAACTCCAAGGAAAGAAAGGTTGTATATATTTTCTTCCTTGTTCTAAGAAAATGTAAACCAGGGGCAGCTTGGTGGCACAGTGGATAAAGCACCAGTCCTGGAGTCAGGAGTACCTGGGTTCAAATCTGGGCTCAGACACTCAAGAATTACCTAGCTGTGTGGCCTTGGGAAAGCCACTTAACCCCATTGCCTTGCAAAAACCTTAAAAAAAAGAAAGAAAAGAAAATGTAAATCAATACAATTCATTGGCATTGGTCTTGAGAAATTGATATCTTTAATATATTTCATAAGAGTTTGACCATTAAAATCCTTTCAGTGTTGATGTACTTCTACAAGTTTTAGACATTCTCCATTGTATAAATGAGCAAAGGATGTAGAAAAATCCTTCTAAAAATAAAAAAATACATACCACTTAAGTATCACATAATTATTTTGGTTTCTATTTGAATATATATATATATATATATATATATTTATGTAGATAGATAGAAGATAGAGAGATAGAGAGATAGAGGGTTTTTTTTCTTATTGCCTTCTAACCCAAGCAATTCTCCTTTCATAATCTTGTCATAAATTTCAGTGAAGTAAGAAATGTATAAAAAGGTGAGAAAACAATAGTAAAATATTTGCTTGAAATTCTTCATTTTATTTCATTTAGCACAACAAACATCCAGGTCATTTGAACTATGTCAGCAAATGAAATATTACAGTAGGGTGCAAAAATTCAGAGTTTTGTTACATGCAGTTGACCACAGATCAACTAGAGAATACTGACTAACCCATGGTTAACACTGAATGGTTGAAAGGAAGAATTAAGGAATAAAATTTAATGGCTAGATTAGAGCAACATTAAGACGGGCTTTAAATGCCAGTTTATGGAGGGTTTTTTTCCTTTTCTTAAATCTAAAGACTGATAATGTGGAATTATTTATGACTGGCCTTCACAGTTCTCATTTGAGAACTCTCACTTTTACTACTATTGTCAAAATCTGCAGTTTGGTGATTTCACACCAGTGCTATGGCCCTATAGAAGTCTTTTATTCAATCCATCCTAGCTTCCCCATCCAACATCCCCTTCCCTTTTCTTTCTTTTCAATTTAGTAAAGCCTGATCCAAATTCATTGATGGCTAGATATTGGTCTCATGTCATAGCATCATTCATTTTCAGGATTGTCGAATGAGTAGATGTGTTATTATACACATAGAAATTCTTTTAAGTTGTTTTATTTTCTTTCTAGTGAAACTTATGAATCCCTTCTCCAATTAATCTTTTTGAATGTATAAAATAAAATACAAAGAACTACAAAAGAAATAAATTGTATTGAAATAATTGCCATTTTTAGTCACAAATCCCAGCTTAAAAATCTCTCCCAGAAAGAATTCTTTTCTCTTTACTATATTTTTGCCCACTTTCTCCTTTAGCCATTTTATTCAAGCTTTTAACACTATAGCTCAACAGAAAATTCTCTCTTCTTCAAGACTGTCAGAGATCTATTTTGGGGAGTGTGGAAATAAAACAAAAATTTATTACAAAGATTATAAGACATAGGAAGGGTTGGTGGAAGAGAGAGAGAGGGAGAGGGAGAGGGAGAGAGAGAGAGAGAGATCGAGAGAGAGAGAGAGAACAGTCAAACAGACTTGGCTGTGCCCATGGTCAGAGAAGACTGAGCTGACCCTGAACTGAAGTCCAGCTCAGGTTTTAATGTCTTGCCTTTCATCCAAGGGGGGAAAGGTGAACTCCTTTCTCCTATACTTGAACTAGAATTAATTAGAGGATAAAGCCCAAGGAGATCAAGATACAAACTTTATATTAAACAATGGTATTTTAATAATAGAAGGATCCCCACCCAAGATTGCAATTATTTCTGTTACAATCATAATTCTCTCCTTCAAGTCAATTTACATCTCAAGAGTCAATATAGGTCTCCACCTAGATTCTTTCTGTTATATTCAAATTATCTTCCTCTTCCCCTGCATCATTCCCCTCCCCCCCATCATCTTATGACCAGAATCTTCTGGGCTTTTCAGAGTCCATTTGGAGATGAATGTATTACAGTGAGGGTTTCATTGAGACAGGGACTAGGGAATGATTGGCTGGCACAGCTGGTTGGCATCCTGTAGAAGATGACCTTGGAACTATGCAGCTAAGAGAAACAAAACTCAAGGGAAAAAATTGAGCAAACAAAAACCAGACATTGTAAAAGAAAAGGCTATTTAACAGAGGTCTAATAATTTAGGAAAAAACTAGAAGGTCTATAAGGGGTAAGAATTATACTTTATGATCCTAAGACATTATCAAAATATCTTTTGTAAAACATGGGTTCCAATATAACACAAATTTGTTGATGGATACCATTCAAGTTGTAAACAGTGATATTTTTTCCACTGTATTTAATATTATTTCATTGTCCCCACCCTCCTCACAGTTTTTTAGTCTTTTAAGCCTAGTGATAATACACAATTCTCAAACAACCTGTTCCCATGGCTCCTACCTTTTCCTCAGACTCTCACCTGTCTGAATGTTTCAGATTTATCTTTCTTCTCTTGTTTCTCAAGCAGAGAGGTCCCTGAAAATCCCTCTTTTCTTCACCCTCTAAGTTCTCACTCTTTATAATCTCATTAGTTCCTATGGGTTTGTTTATTGATTCTTTGTAGATTATTTAATAATTCAAACATTATCTCTTTTTTCATCTCCAGGTCTACATCACCAAATATCTCTCAAAGATCTTTCTTTGCATGCCCCATCCATCAGTTTCTAAAACTCACCATGTTCAAAATAGATATCTTTATTTCCTCCCTAAATCTCCCTCTATCAAATCTTCTTATGAAAGAGTCTATCATTCTCTGAGTCACAAATTTTATGACTCAGGAACTGTCATTGTCTCTTTATTCCCTTACCCCTAACCAGTCTTTGCAATTCTACCTCCACAAAAAATTTCTCATATTTACCTTTCTCTTCTTCACATGAATACACTCCTCTTTTGGGAGTTACTCATCTTTTTTGCTGATCTAATACAATAATTTCTTGATTGTCCTGTTTCAAATCTCTCCCTTATTAAATATGTGCCGCAAAGAGTTGTCAAAATAAACTTTCTAAAGAAAATGCATAATTATTCCAGTCCCAAACAAAGTCTAAACCCAGGGAACATCAGGGTTTGGTTGAGAACAAACCACTGCTAAGTCAGAATCTGGACATAAAATAAGAGACAAATCTCTGCAAAGGCAATGCCTGGACAGCATAGGCAAGATCTTGACCAATGACAAACCAGGGATTAGACCCCAGCCCCAGCAATAAAAAAAGCTTGTATATATAGTCCCTATACCCAGGAAAAAGAACTAACACAACAAAAAAGATGAGCAAAAATATTTTAAAGGACACTCACTATAGAAATTTACTTTACAGACAGAGAGGATAAAAATGCCATGTCTGAAGATGGAATCAGTGAAAAATCTCTTACAGAGGGAAGTATGAAAATGATCTATAAATTGGATTCACATACAAAAGCTCCACAAAGAGCTTTAAAAAGAATTTAAAAACCAAAACTAAAGAGAAAGAAGAAAAATGGGAAAAAAAAGAAATGGGAGTCATGCAGAAAAATTATGGAAAAATTGACCAGAGATTTCAACACTTTTAAAAAGGAAACACAAAAGGCAAATGAAGAAAATAAAACCTTAAAAATTAGAATTGAGCAAATGGAAAACAACAAATCTATGAGACTACAGGATCCTATAAAACAATAAGACTGAAGAAATTGAGGAAAATGTAAAGTACCTCCAAGTGAAACCTATTGACGTGGTAAATAGATCCAGAAGAGACAATCTATGAATCATCGAACTACCAGAAAACCTAGATCAAAAAAAAAAAAAAAACTTGGAAAATTTCATGCAGGAAATTGGAAAACTGTCCAAATCTGCAAGAACAAGAAAAATATATAGCCATTAAAAGAATACACAGAACCCCTTCAGAAAGAGATGCAAGAATAAACCCTCCAAGAGCAGTAATAGCCAAATTCCAGAACTCTCAAAAAAAGGAGAGAATATTGCAAGCAACCAAAAGAAAACAATTCAACTAAAATGTGAACACAATCAGACTCACACACGACCTATCAGTTTCAATACTGTAGGACCAGAAGACCTGAAATACCATATATAAGAGAGCAAGGAACTTGTGATTACAACCCAGAATGTACTACCCTGCAAATTTCAGGGGAAAAGATGAATATTCAAAAAAATAGAAGACTTCCAGAATTTCCTGACACAACAACCAGAATTGAACAGAGAATTCAATCACCAAATACATGGCTCAAGATTTGGATAAAAAGGTAAACAAAAAAAGGAAGGAAAAAAGAAAACAAAGAATGTTGGTCAAGACCATAGAAATGTATACAACCCTAAAAGGGAAGATATAACACTTCTAATTCTTTAGAACTTTATTTCTCTTAGGATAATTAAATGGTCAAATATAATTGGAAAAATGAAGTTAAAGGATATGGTTATAACTAGTTCTTGTCTATCCAATGAAGAGGTCAAAGATGACATCACCGTATTTGAGACAAAATGCAATGATGAAAAGCAGGCATGCCAACTTTAAATTTAAGAATCTCATCATCTATTGAGCCACTTTAATTCTGTTATGATGACAAAAGCTTAGCACTTTGGCTACTGAGGGAATTATAAACTGGGTGGTCCTGAGTCAGTGTCTCCCATAATTTACTATCATTTTTAAAGTTCTCAGGTGAGACTTTCAGAAGCTTCCAGTACTTAGAAATCTTCAAGTTTCTTGTAGTTAATTAGATCAGGGGTTGACCTAATCAGTGCTTCACTTAACAAAAGGGTTAAACACCATGGATTTTGGGGGAGGTGTGAAAGAAAATGGGCCTGGGGAGAAGGGCATAAATGTAATTCAAGAAATGATATGTTTTTCGATGACACTTTGGCCTATGAGGAGTATAAGTATGGACTTGGAGGGTACTTAAAAAGGGAGGTTTAAAAATGATTATATTTGTCATTTGATGTGAAATAAGAGAATGCTGCCTCTCAAGCAATAAAGTAATTGATCTGAGATGATACCTAGATAACATTAGAAGTATATAGAGATCAAATAATCAAACTGTGATAATATCTGATTAATAATATATGAGAGCAAATGACAAGAGGTGAATAGGCACAAAGGTTGATAATTATAGAGGGAAAGAAGGGAAAATGTGAACTTTGAGTAAATTCTATTCACTAGATTTGGCCCAGAGAAAGAATAAGGTACATTTCCACTTTGGTATAAAAATCTATCACGATCTACAGGGAAGGGGGGACAAAGAAAGTGAAAGATAAGGGAAGAAGAGACTGATGAAGGGATAGCAAAGGTATAAGTGAAAATAAACTGAAAATTAAATTTTAAAAGAAAAGTAAAAATAAAGGAAAGGGATTAAAATTTTGGTAAGGAAGAAAAAGATGACAGGAAAGAAAAAATTTAAAGGGGAAAGATAAGATGGAGGGAAATACAGAATTAGTAACCTTAACTATAAATTTGAATGGTATGAATTGTCCCCCAAAATAGAAGATAGCAGAATAGATTAAAAACCAGAATCCTTGCATATGTTATTTTTGAGGGGGAACTTTATATTTCTAAATGCCTATAAGAATAAAATGGAAAAAGAGATCAATGAATTGGGTATGTATCTAAAAAAACTATAAAAAGAAAAAAATAAATATCCCCAATTAATTACCATATTAGAAATTCTGAAAATAAAGACAGATTAATAATATTGAAAACAAGAAGACCACTGATCTCATCAATAAAACTGAGTTGGTTTTGTGAAAATCCAATAAAATAGACAAATTTGTAGTTAATCTGAATAAAAAATAGAATATAACCAAAATAACAGTATCAAAATGAAAACAGCAAACTAACCACCAATGAGGATTAAATTAAATAGATTATTTGGAGTTATATTTCTGAACTGCAATGCCAATAAATTGGATAAATGGAGTGAAATGTATGAATATTTACAAAAAATATAAACTTCCAAGTTTAATAGAGGAGGAAATATAATACTTAAATTATCCCATTAAAGAAAAAGAAATTGAAGAAACCATTAATAAATGCCCTAAGCAAATGTCTACAGGTTTATATGGATTTACAAGTGAATTCTACCAATCCTTTATGGAACAATTAATTCATTTGCTATGTAAACTATTTTAAAAAAACAGTCAAAGAAGGACTTCTGCCAAATTCTTTTATGACACCAACATGGTGCTGATAGCTCAGGAAGAAACAAAACTGAAAAAAAATTATAAACCCATCTCCCTAATGAATATTGATGCAAAATTGAAAAATAAAATTTTAGCAATGGGACTACAAAAAGTTATTACTCAGATAATACACCATAATCAGGTAGGATTTATACCAGGTAGGCAGGGATGGTTCAATATTAGGAAAACCCTCAAGATAATTGAAAACCAGTAGAAATCATGTGATTATCTCAATAGATGTTGAAAAAGTCTGATAAATAATAACATTCATTTATTTAAAACACTAGAATATTTAGGAATAAATGGAGTTTTTCTTAAAATAATAAACAGTATCTATCTAAAACAACAACAAAATATTGTATGTAATGGGGACAAACTTGTAGCATTTCCAATAAAATCAGAGTGAAACAAAGATTCTGATTGTCACTATTACTATTCAATAAAATATTAGAAATGCTAGCTGTAGCAATAATAGAAGAAAAATTAATTGAAGGAATCACATTTGGCAATGAAGAAGCAAAGCTTTCACTCTTTGTAGATGATATGATGGTATACTTAGAGAAACTGAGAAAATCATCTACAAAAACTCTTTGAAACAATTAACAAATTTAGCATAGTAGCAGAATATAAAATAAACCCACATAAATTATCAGCATTTCTATATATGAATAACAAAGCCCTTGAGAAAGAGATAGAAAAAGCAATTCCATTCAAAGTAACTATAGACAACGTTAAATACTTGGGAATCTACCTGAAAAGACAAACCCATAATGTAAACACAATTGCAAAACACTTCTCACTCAAATAAAATCAGATTTATATAATTGGAAAAGTGTAAATTGCTCATGATTTTGTTGAACTAATGTAATCAAAATGGCAATTCTACT
Source organism: Macrotis lagotis (assembly GCF_037893015.1). Taxonomy (NCBI): domain Eukaryota; kingdom Metazoa; phylum Chordata; class Mammalia; order Peramelemorphia; family Peramelidae; genus Macrotis; species Macrotis lagotis. The sequence goes on from NC_133658.1 coordinate 632,111,335, forward strand.
CAAATTAAATTACTTACTCAGTGTCATACCAATCAAACTATCAAACTACTAAACCACTGACCAAAAAAAAATAGTAACAAAATTCATCTGTAGCAACAAAACATCAAGAAAAGCAAGGGAACTAATTTTAAAAAAATGTAAAGGAAGGTCACCCAACTCTACCAAATCTAAAATTCCATTATAAAGCAACAGTAATCAAACTTTCCTTTTACTGGTTAAGAAATAGAACAATGGATCAGTGGATCAGGAAAGATTCAAAAGAGACCTCAGTAAATGACTACAGCTAAGATATCAACTTCTAGGATAAGAATTCACCATTTGACAAAAATTATTGTGAGAACTGGAAAATACTATGGCAAAAACTAGGCATAGATCCGTATCTCACACCTATACCAAATAAGGTCAAAATTCATATAGGATTTAAACATAAAGGGCTACATCCTAAATAAATTAATTGACCAAGAAATACTTTATCAGATCTATGGAAAGGGGATGAATTTATGCTCAAAGAAAAATTAGAATAGGTTATAAACTGCAAAATGAACAATTTTGACTACATTAAATTAATAAAAAAAAGTTTTTGCACTAATAAATTCAATACTGCCAAAATTATAATGAAAGCAGAATGGTAGAAAACAATCTTCACAGCTACTAGCTCTAATAAAGGTCTCATTTCTAAAATATATAGGGCTAACCATAGAAAGGAACTATTCAGATAAAGGAGAAAGCAGTGAATAATTACCTACATGGGAAGTCTCAAAGTAGTTCATGAATTGGACTCAAATCTAAAACCTCATAGAACAATTTAAAAGGATTTTAATAAGCAAGGAAAAGGGAAAGAAAAAATGGAAAAAAGAAATGAGAGAGATGCAGGAAAATTGTAAAAAGTTGACAAAAGTAATCAATTCCTTTAAAAGTAAAAAACATTTCCAACTGGAAAAAGAATATAACTCATCTAAAAGTCAAATTGTATAACTGGAAAGGGGATGTAAGAAACAAAATTAACCAAATGGAAAAGAATAAAAAACTTACTGTAAAGTAAAATTAACCAACTGAAAAAGGAAATTAAAAAAACTAACTAAAGAAAATAAAACCCCCTCAAATTAGAATTGGATGAATAGAAACTAATGAATCGCTGTGATACCTATATTCTATCAAACAAAATCAAATGGCTGTATAAATTCAACAAAACATAAAGTATCTCTTAGGAAAAAGAAACTGAAAAATGCATCCAGACGAGATGATTTATGAATTGTTGATCTATCAGAAAGCCTAGACCAAAATAATGTGCGTCTTTTCACATTTTTATGATTTCATTTGGGTTTAGGCCTTGATTTGCAAGGTCAATGGGTATTCTGGGTCAAAAAGAGCAGTTTTGGGGTGACTAGGTTGTGCAATGGATAGAGTACTGGTCCTGGAGTCAGGAGCACCTGAGTTCAAATCCAGTCTCAGACATTTAATAATTACCTAGCTGTGTGGCCTTGGGCAAGCCACTTAATCCTATTGCCTTGCAAAAACTAAAAAAAAAAAGAAAAAAGAAAAAAGAAAAAAAAAGACAGTTTTACTGCTCTTTGGGTGCAGTTTCATATTTCTCTCCAAAATGGATGGGTTAATTACCAACTCCACTAACAATGCATTAATGTCACAATCATCCCAGAGCCTCTCCAACAATGATCACTTTCTCATTGTATTATCTTAGCTAATCTGTTAGGTTTAAGGTAATACCTCAAAGTTCTTTTAATTTTTATTTCTCTTATGAATAATGATTTGGAATACTTTTTCTTTGATTTGTGCAAAAACTGCCTGTTCAGATCCTTTGATCATTTTTCCATTGGGGAATGATATTTAACTTTATAAATTTGATTCATTTCTCCATATATTTTAGAAATGAGAACTTTATCAGAAAACCTAGTTAGCAAAATTGTTTCTCAGCCTTCAGTTTTCCTTCCAAATTTGGAAACATTGGTTTCATAAGTCCAAAAACTTTTTAATTCAACATAGTTAAAAATCATCCATTTTTCTTTTTAATGTATGCTGTTTCTTGTTTGTTTATAAATTTCTCCCCTTTTCATAGATCTGGAATAGAGTATTACTTTATTTGTCAATTTGTCTATGATATTGCCTTTAATGACTAAATCCTCTACCCATTTTTTACCTTATTTTGGTATACCATGTGTAATATGTATGGATCTATGCCTAGTTTTTGCTATACTATTTTTTAGTTTTCATCAGTTTTTGTTGAATAGTGTGAATTCTTATCCCAGAAGTTAATGTATTTTGGTTAGACAAACAATGTACTATTATAGTCATTTACTATTATTTCTTTTGTACATATCCTAATCCACAGTCTAATATTCCATTTCTCATCCAGCACCAGGCAGTTTTGATGACTGCTACTTTATGTATTGTTTTAGATCTCCTACAACTAAGCAAAATTCTTTTACAATTTTTTATTAGTTCCTTTGATGTTCTTGACCCTTTGTTGTTTCTGATTAATATTGTTTCCTTTTCTTCTGGCTCAGTAAAATAAATATTTCATTGTTTGATTGATATAGTACTGAAAAAGTAATTTATATGGGAAGAATTGTCATTTTTATTATGTTAACCCAGTCTCACCATGAAAAATTGATTTTTTCAATTGTTTTTCCAATTGTTTAGATCTAATTTTACATGTGAAAAGTGTTTTGTAATAGTGTTCATAAACTTCCTGGGTTTGTCTTGGGAGGTAGATCCTCAATTATTTTATGTTGTCTGCAATTACTTCAAATGGAATTTCTCTGCCTATCTCTTGCCCTTAGGCTTTGTTGTTCATCACAGAAATGATGATGATTTAGTTGTTTTTTATATTCTGCTTCTTTGATGAATTTGTTACTTGATTTAAGTAGTATTTTAGATGATTTTCTAGAGTTCCCTAAGTATACTATGATATCATCTGCAAAGAGTGAAAGTTTTGCTTCCTCATTGCCAATTCTAATTCCTTTATTTTTTCCTACTCTCAATGCTAAAGCTAGCATTTCTAATACTATATTGAATAATAATGGTGATAATGGGCATCCTTGTGTCACCTCTGATCTTACTGGAAATGCTCCTAGTTTATCCTCATTGCATATATTTTTTTTAAATTTTAGAAATGTTTTATTAATTTCCAGTTTTACAATTTTCCCCCCAATCTTGCTTCACCCCCCACTCCTCACAGAAGGCAGTTTGCTAGTCTTTACCTCATTCCCATAGTATGGATTGATCTAAGTTGAATGTGATGAGAGAAAAATCATATACTTAAGGAAGAAACCTATAGTATGAGATATAGCAGAATTACATAATAAGGCAACATTTTTTTTTTAAATTAAAGGTAATAGTCCTTGGTATTTCTACAAATCCCCACAATTCTTTCTCAGGATAGCATTCTCTGTTCCAGATCCCCCAAAATTGTGTTTGCCTGCTGATCTGTTGGTATGAGCAAGTCCATAAAGGTTGATCATCATTCCCATGTTGCTGTAAGGGTGTATAATATTTTTCTGGTTCTGTTCATCTTGCTTAGCATCAGTTCATGCAAATCCTTCCAGGCTTCCCTGAATTCCCATCCCTCCTGGCTTCTAATAGAACAATAGTGTTCCATCACACACACACACACACACACACACACACACACACACACACACACACACACACATATATATATATATATACCACAATTTAAGTCATTTTCAATTGATGGACTTTCCCTCAGTTTCCAGTTCTTTGCCAAAATAAACAGAGCTGCTATGAACATTTTTGTACAGGTGATGTTTTTTACAATTTTTCATAATCTCTTCAGCGTAAAGACCCAGTAGTGGTATTGCTGGATCAAAGGGTATGCACATTTTTATTTCCCTTTGTGCATAATTCCAAATTTCTTTCCAGAAATTGGATGAGTTCACAGCTCCACCAATAATGTATTAGTGTCCCAAATTTCCCACATCCAATCCAGTCATGATCATTGTCCTTTCTAGTCATACTGGCCATCTCAGAGGTGTGAGGTGGTACCTCAAAGATGTTTTAATTTGCATTTCTGTAATAATTTGTGATTTAGAGCAATTTTTCATAGGATTATGGATTGATTTGATTTCCTCATCTTTAAATTGCCTTTTCATATCCTTTGACCATTTATCTATTTGGGAATGACTTGTCTTTATATAATATTTCTTGATGGTTTTAGATAGATACTGTTTATTATTTGAGCAAAACTGCATTTATTCCTTTATTGTCCAGTATTTTAATAGGAAGCGATCTTGCATTTTATCAAAGGCTTTTACAGCATTCATTGGGATAATTACATGATTTCTGTGGGTTTTGTTATTGATGTGATTAATTATGCTAGCAAAACTGAAATCCCTATCTTCTTGAGTTTTTTCTGATGGTTCAGAATTTGTTTTGTGGAAGTCTATTGTATTCAGGAATTTGTTCTATACTATATCCATTTAGAATTATTTTCTGCATTTACCTCACAGTGACTACTTAATATCAACTATATTTTGGACATGAGAATGGTCACAGAGGACTTCTTTTTTTGCAATTATTTTCTTCTTGGAAATAGTTTCACCTCTGAAAAAAAAAGATAAACACAACTCACTATTTATCCTTTTTTGAAAGTATTGAGTAGGTTCTTTCCAGAATTTGAAAAAAAAGGATTGTACATTTGTACATTTATTATTTGATTTATTTTACTGTCTCTGCTAGAACACTTAATTTTGTGTATTTTAAACAGATAAAGAAATTACTCGATAAATAATATTCATCAAAACAACCTAGAAGCAATTTAAGATGTTGGTTTTTAAATGCCGTCAAGATAGTTTTCCAATCCCAGTATTTAGAGTGCTTCAGAGGTTAAAATGATGACAAGGAAAATAAGAAGAAGAAACAGAAATGAGAATGAATTGGACATTTTAGGTTTAAATATTTTCCTACTCCAAAAAAATAGATACCACAGATGGAATAGTTTTGCTTTTGTTGAAAAGAGATTATAAAATTTGGTCCAGTGGTTAATAGTTAATGTACTGCAGCATAACTGCTACAGGTAATGCAGAATCACAGTTCTGTTGTATAAAGGTCAGATTCTGATGTGAGTTCGACTGATGCACAGTATATTCCACAAAGTAGACACTTAATAAATACTTAATTAATCATTTGAATTTTCTCCAAGATATTTAGATTGACATAAAGTCACATGGGTACAACAATTTGTTTTTATTGAAACTTCTTTTAGAATCTCAAAATGTTTATATACTCTTCCACTGAACAAGATTTGAGATAAGGAGCAGGGTGAAAGCATGAAGTACTACTAGGGACAATATATGAAATATTAAATTAACTTTTATAAATACAAATAGGTTTTCTAATATCTGACAATTCCTTGTTGACATCATGATAGATAATTTTAGTCAGAGGACTTGGGCTTGAATATTAGCTATTCTTTTTTACTACCTGTATGATTATGGTCAAATTATTTCAACCTACTGATCCAGTGTATTCAGATAAAATGGACTACACTATTTCTAAGGAGCTTTTCCAATGCCAAAAAAATAGTCTATGATCTTTGCATTTTTCTCATTAATTAATTTCTGTCTCAAAGTCTATCAAGTAGAAATGCATATGGAACAGAACTTTCTTCTTTGCTTCATACTCCAAATGCCTCTTCCTAGCTTTCTATGGGAATACTTTTATCTTTTCTGGCAGAAATTTGATGAAGATGCATAGATGATATAGTCAACATAAAGAGTTATGAAGAAATCTTGAACAACAACTAGGTTAGTTAAGAAGAGGGAGTAGAGAGGAGCAGAAATTTTGGTCTAGAAAGGACCTTGAAAATCATCTATTCCAAACTCTCATTTACATTAAGAAACTGAGCTCCAGAAGTAAGAATCATCTAATCAAAGTCATTTATTAAGAAATAGAATCAGAACTTTGAACTATATTTTACAATGCCAAGTCCAGTACTATTTCCACTCTACCATCTTGCTTCTTTTGAAACAACAGGAGAATTTAAGGAGGTGGAATAGAATTATCCAACTTGAAATTTGGCCAGAAAATAAGGACTAACACACACCCACACCCCCTCCTTCAGCAATATGTTCCATTCTATTTTAAATGACCACACATGCTTTGGTCCTCGGTTTCATAGCTCAATGCAGATGAGAGAAGTATGGGGCTAGAGTCCCAAATTCTAACCCCCATCCTGTTGCTGCTACAGCTACATATCTTTGTTTTTGTTTCAGTTTCTTATTAATATTTTGATGTGAGCTTGTATAAATAATTATAAAGTACTTGGTAAATATATAATCTGATTAGCCTGATAAATCAATATTTTAATAATGAGTATGTTTGATCACAAAAGCAAAATGCTTACTATAGGACTATGAAGATATCATGAGGATGGGAAGGAAGAATTTTACCTTTAGAGCAGAAGTGATACTAATGTAAAACTGAAACAAAGCAGTTTTTTTCATGGATTTTCTACTTTCAACTGCTGCCAATATTTCTACTCCTTTCTCTGTTAGAATTAACACACCTTTGGGGCATGGTTAATTTCTCATTTTCCAACCTATGTGAAACATTTCTACTGACAAGGTGTAAACCAGCTGCCTTGAAAAGCAGCCTGAGTCACTAAAGATTCTAACAGTTGTATTTCTCCCCAACATCGCGCGCGCGCGCACACACACACACACACACACACACATACACACAAACAGACATAGCAGTAATTTTAAGGATCTCCTGAGAGGGAAAAATGAAGCTTAAAGAGGAGAAAGATCGTGGGGCTTTCTCCCAGAACATGAATATGGTATCTATAGGAGGAGACAAGTGGCAATGTGTAAAACTGAGGGAGAAAGAGTAAGAGAAAAAGCAAAGGGGGGTGGGGAGAGAGAGAGAGAGAAATTTGCTAAGGTGACTGGAACCCTTGTGGGAGAAATATATAGGAAAAATCAGTAGGAGATCTTTAGACATTCTTTGCCTTACCCATGAGTGCAACTGGAACCCATTCCTAACCTTACCCTTTTATTCTGGTAGATCATATATAACTAATCTCATTTCTCATAAACACTTGAAATTGTCTTTATTTTCTACATTTCCTTATATCTCACTGCTAGCAGCATAGGACAAAGGTCATCATAAAGGAGAGTGACTTTTCCTACAATAAGGTTTAAATACTAATCCCCTAACCTATTGTTGGAGAATTTTTCTTCTCGGTGGGAATAATTACAAGTTACTCTTGTATTTCATAACTACATTTTCCAGGGGCAAAGTTTTCATGAATTTTGGTACTTTTAAATCAGTCCCATCAGACTAGAGTCTAATGTAGAGGGTTACATATGTATTATGTGTATATATCCTTCTTCTCTTTCCTTCTCCCTCAACGCATTTTATGTGAAAACATATGAGTATTTGAGAGATATAATGGGACAATTTGTTAGTACAAATGTAAACCAATTTGCTCCAGTGCAGACATGATATTACAACTCTGTATCCAGGAAGAAAATTTCTTCTAGTCAGAGAGACAGCACTACTTTCATGGGTACCAGAGCCCATGGACTTCATCTGGGACAGGTTCCCCAAAAAAAGGATAAGGAGAAGACACCATCAATAGCTGCAATAGAGGTCATACTTTACTGGAAGGGGAAAGATAGGGTGAGAAAATTCCTCTTTCTCATCTGGGGATAAGGACTAAATTGCTGTGGTGGACAGATGGAGGTGAAGGTGACATATAACTTAGAATGGCAAGAATGCCAAAACAAACTTGAGGCACACAAAAACAGACAAAATGTTTCCTTTTACAAACCCCATCCAGATGTCACCTATCCATAAATGCCTGATAATTTATTTTGCTCTTCTACAGTTCCTTCCATTCAATTTGGACAGCAAAGGAATTTTGGAAGCTTCTTTTCCTAACTACTTCCATTCATTCTTAGGCATATGAAAATCCTTTAAGAAATATCTTAGCCAACAAGTCCAGATGTTTTTTTCCCTATAATTATTGAGTATACATAGAGAGATAAGTAAAAGTAAAAATTTTCTCTTTCAAAGATAGAAGTCATTTTTATCAGTAAAGCAGGACTGAAGAAATAGAGAGCTAGCTAGAGATAGCCCAAATGCAAATGAACTTTACAGCAATACCAGAGACCCACTGTGAATTCTGCTTAAAGATCTTAACACAAGAGAAAATAAAATAAAACTAGGTACATCATGAATCTCTTTTCTGCTTGCTGCCTGAAGATTTTTAAGTAAAGTGCAGAGTATGAGCAAGTACTTAGCACTTGCACAACGGGATAACTGGAAGCATTCAAAAGAACAAGTTTAGTTGCTAGTGCTTAGAGTTCTCTGCATCTAAGTCTAATGAGCCTTAAACTTACTCATAAGCTCCCTAGAGGTTGGACAAATAAAAATAGTAATAAGATTAGAATTGATACTAGAAGCTGGTATTTATTTGGCTTTAAGTTTTGCAACATTCCTTTGTATGTTAACTCATTTAATACAATTCTGTGGAGTAGATTCTATCATTTTATGAAGAAACCAATGCAGAAAAAGGTTTAAATAATTTACCCAGTATCATACAACCATTCAAGTGTCTAATCCTGTTTTCTCAGTTAACTATACCCAAATGTTTCCATACTCAATACTGATGCTACCTTGTCCAAGTAACTTGTCATTACCCTATTCTCTAACCCATCATTATAGATTTACAATTTTACTACTGATTGTTTAGAAAACGGCAGAGTAATGAGATTCTAGGTTTGCATATGGTAGGGAGCAGGGAGTAATGGAAGGAAGAGAAAAGAAGTACTGATATGTAGATATTATCTAAAGATTAAACTATTTTCTAAAAAAGAATATCAAATGATGGTTTGGTTGAAAGAATCTTAGAATTAGAATCACAAGACAAGACTTGACCTTGTATTCCTAATTCTGCCATGTGCTACTTACAAACTGTATAATCTCTGAACCATAGCTTCCTCATCTATAAAACAAGCTTAAGTATTCAACACTTGAATTACTGGCCTTCAAAGAGTCAATGTGAAGAAAGTTCTCAATAAGCCCTATAGTATTATATGAAAGTAAGTTATATTATAAATTCCATTCTTCTCCCTTTTAGATATATCAGATATGATTACCCCTCTTGTTTCCAAAAACATTCTTCAGGATAGATTTCTGTGAGTCCTTTTCCTATTCAAGAATACCCTTGTTTTTGTTTTCTAACAATTTATTTTGATTTCACCTGAAGAAAAGAAAAATTCTGGGGAGAAAAAATTCAGTGTGAATTCTATCTTTTGCCTTCCTTCCCTAAGGACGAAATGAACTCTGGATGGACCATGTCTTAGGTACTGGTAAATGAAGTCATACCTACATGCTAAAAAATATGTGGAATGAATGGAAACTTGGTTCATTTTTCCACTTGTTAAAGTTCTGTAATTCCCAAAGGTTCTCAACAAGATAATGAAACATGACAAAATCCCTGATCTCCATAAATTTACCTTCTGAAGATGAAAACAACAATGTACAAGTCTTCAGCTCATCTTTGGCATAAATGCTTGAAATTGGTGTGGACATTTTTAGATCAGTCTTTATCTCTAGTGCCAAATTACAGCAAAAATTGCTTTAATTAGTTTTTCTAAAGAAAATAATTATACTAAATTTGGTTTTCAAAGTGGTTATTCATTCTAAAGAGGCTAATTACTGTTGTGGAGGATTCCAGATGATCTCAATACAGGTTTCAGGTGAAAACATTGCAGTTTCAAGAAACAATGGCAACATCATGGAATATATAAAGGCGAATTATCAAAAGAAAGATGATAGATCTGGCATATCTTATTTTTGCATAGGTTAGTTATGAATATTGTTTATTATGTATTATTTATGTTAATCCTAACATGTTTGAAATAATGAGTTTGCTTTTAAGGATATTTAATTACATACAAATAAGAAAATGAATTATCCATCACAAGACTAAAAAAACTCATATTTTTGAAACTGAAACACTATGATATCTCCTTTGTTCTACCTTTAAATAGCACACAAATCTGCTTTAATAAATAATTGGTAACATTACCTTTCTGTCCTTTATCAATTAATTTATTATTACTGTTATAGATTTATAACTAGAAAATTTTCACAAATACTTTGTCAGAGATGGGGACAAATGCAACAGGTCATAAACTCTATTACTGTATACAACTATAAAATTTTTATTTCCCTTTCCACTTAAAATAATTTTAATTTCAGCATAACTCCTATGTATATCATATTGTTTTAGCTGTTAGGAAAGAGAGTTGAAGAATCTTCGATTTTCATTATTTTCCTTTCACTTCATGTCTTCAAGAACTGCTGTAGTTGAAAAACTCTGTTACCCTGTGGACAACTTGCTGATACTTCTTGCTACACCTAATTAGCTTAAGTTTACAAATAATAGGGCTCACATTCTATCACCAGCCCCACCCAAAGCTTTTCCAATTTGGGAGAACCCATTAGAGCTTGTACTCTGTTTACAGGTTCTACCAACTCAGGATTATCTGATATCATGAGGAAGCATCAGAGAAGAATTTTACTAGGAATCAAAGAAAAACTTAGATCCAATAATTGTCTAGTCTCCATCCTCATAGAGTTCACGATTCTATAGAAATATCAAAGTGATAAATTTAGCAATGCAGAGATAATAGTGTGAAAACACTCAAACAAATCCTGGAATTTGTGTTATGAATGTGATGAGACATTGATACCATAGTCTTTTTATTCTTATTTTAATATTTATTTTCCAGTACTCTCATTTTTTTTTGCATTTTAAAATTTTTATTTATTTTATAAGGTACAAAATTCCCTTCCACTCTCCCTTCCCATCCCCATCCCCTCAGTAGTGAACAGTAAGATTAGCATTGTACATACATATTTTAGATAAATATATTTACATATTAGTCATTTTCAAGATGAGGAATTAGGATTAAGGGAAAGAGATACATAAGAGATAATTTTTATAAAGTGTTCTTCAGATTCTGAAGGGTTAGTTTGTTTTTCCTTTGTTTTGTTTTTCTTCCTCTGGATAGTGCTACCACATTCAAATAGGTATACAACAAATGAAAATGCATTTACTAAGGATAAATGTAAAGTTCTGGATCTGGATCCAAAAATCCAATTGCAAAAATTTAAGGCCTGTAATCTTGTAATAAGAAAGCAGTGTTAGTAAAAAGATGACTTTTCCTGGAATTTAAGTTCAATATTGGTCAAAAATTTGGAAAAAATATCTAAAGAACTTTAAATAGAGTTTAAATAGAGTTTAAATAGAGAACCTCTATGAGCTTCATCCATCAGTCAATTAATTTTAGTTTCCTCATCTCTAAAAATGAGGGGGGTTGTTCTAGATGTCACTAAAGTTCCCACCAACTCTAAAACTATGATTATATCTAATTATCCATGATCACATACTACTACTATAGGAAAGAAACAACCAATATAATTCATGTGGACCAATTGAGATTTTACCTAAAATATACTTTAATCAGTACTTTACCCTCCCCTTCTAATATGTGCCATTTTGGGGCTCAGCACAAGAACATCATAAACAACTTCATATATTACAATGATAAAAGAATGGAGAAATATGTACCCTAATACTGCAGGTGAAAAAGAATTTCTAGACTTGCAACTAGTATTTCATCTGTCTTCATTACATACAATATTATAAATGCACCTTAGTTCCTTTGATAAAGGTCTCATATCTTGAATATATATGGAACTATGGGAAGAAACCAAATCCATAAAGTCATGAAAAATGTTCTAAGTCACTGACAGGGAAATGAAAAGTAAATTTCTGAGATATCACCTCATATTCATCAAGGTGATCAAATAACAAAATAACATGTCGGACGTAATGAGGAAAAGTAGGTACTCTAATATATTGTTGGTAGAGCTATAGACTACTCCAGCTACTCTAGAGAATAGCTTGGAACTATGCCCAAAGGACTATTAACCTTTAAGTATCCCATGGCTGACCAGCAGCCTAGATCTATTAAGTCTAGGTCACAAAGAGATCAAAGAAAAAGGAATAAGACTCAGAAATATAAAATATTTAAGATAACTCTTCGAATTAGAGAAAGGAATTGAAAACTGAAGGGTGGCCAAGATGGCAAAGAGAAGCCAGGCATTGTGCCAAAGTCTTGTGGTTTTGCCTCAGTTCTAATATGAAAGGAGGCTCTTAATAAAATACAAATCTACAAGATACAGAAAGTGCAAAGAGAAAGAACATTTACCAACAAGGTCTGTCTCAGGGGAACATGGGTGAGCCAGGAGCAGAGAGCAGAGAGCCAGCACAGGCGTGGTGGGGTGAGATCCAGGACTAACTTCAGAACAGCCATGGAAGCCTTGGACTTGTAATCAGGCAGGAAAGTGCCAGCAAGGTTGGAGGAAGAGTTCCCATAAAGCAGGTGGGAGAGCTTCTGCTCAGGGCTAGACATCAATACAGTCAGCTCTGCTGACCAGGAAGACCAGGATCACGGACCCCTATTTTCAGCTAAGTCCCTAAGCCACCCCCCAAAAAAAATCCTTGTGAGAGAAAAGGACTCTTTTCTTTGATATTTAATATTTATTTATTCTCATTTTATACATTAATAAAATATTCTTGTTTAAGAGTAAACAAAATACACCCCCCAAAAAAATACAGACTCACTTGAGCGATAAAGGGAAGAGAAAAAAATTAAAATTAAAAAAAATAATAGTAATAATTGTAGGTATGTCCAGGTGGTGCAGTGGATGGAGCACCAGCCCTGGAGTCATGAGCACCCGAGCTCACATCCAGCCCTGTACACCCAACAATCACCTAGCTACGTGACATTCAAGCCACCCGAACCACACTGCCCTGCAGGAAACCACCCCCCCAAAATGGAAAAAAACACAAAATAAAATACAATAGTAATAATAGTAGGGGTGGCTAAGTTGTGGACAGAGCATTGGCCCTTGAGCCAGGAGCACCTGGGTCCAAATCTGGCCTCAGACACCCAACGATAACCCTGCTATGGCGGCCCCAGGTGGGCCACCCAGCCCCATTTGCCTGCACCCCCCAAAAATAATAATAATAATAATAATAATAATAATAATAATAAATGTGCTTGAGTCTTCGTTCCAACACCAACAACTCTGTCTTGAGTGGGTCACATTCTTTATGATAAATCCATGGCAAAAGTTACTTCCATATTTTTCCACTGTTGCCATTGCTGATTGCAACTCCCTCCTTTCGTATTTCTTCACTAACTTTTACTATAATTTTCTCTCTCCTTTCACGCTGACTCTGCTGTTGAGTAGCTGAGTGCCACAGCAGACAGATCCCTGGCCCTGGGGCCAAGAGGCCCTGAGCCCCCATACCCCACCTTAGGCCCAGCATCCACCTGGCCCTATGGTCCTGGACAGGCCATCCAATCCCAGGCCCTTGCAAGAAGTAAAAAAGAAAATGTGTTATATCTGACCACTCTTCCCCCCATGGTCCATCCTCTCCTCCATCGTCCCATCCCCCCCTCCACCGTCCCCCTTCTCTCCCTCTTACTACAAATGTCCGTACCCCATTGAGTATATATGCTGTTTCCTCTCCTAGCCACCTCTGATGAGAGCAAAGATTCCTTCATTCCCCCTTGCCTTCCCCCCTTCCATATCATTGCAGTAGCTCATTGTAATAAAAAAAATCTTATTATATAAAATATCTGGGCCTATTTCCCCACTTCTTTTTCCTTTCTCCTATTACATTTCCCTTTTTTTCTGTTGACTCAATTTTTACTCCATAATTTATCTTCGAATTCAGATTTCTCCTGTGCTTCAACTATAAAAGCTTCCTCTACCTGCTCTATTAACTGAGAAGGTTCATATGAGTATTATCAGAGTCATTTTTCTATGCAGGAATACATGCAGTTCATCATCACTAAGTCCCTCATATTTTCCCCCTCTCCTCCAATCTCTATGCTTCACCTGAGTCCTGTATCTGAAGATCAAACCTTCTGTTCAGCTCTGGCCATTCCAACAGGAACATTTGAAATTCCCCTGGTTCATTGAAAGTCCATCGTTTTCCCTGGAATAGGACATTCATTTTTGCTTGGTAGTTGATTCTCAGTTGCATTCTAAGCTCTTTTGCCTTCCAGTATATTATATTCCAAGTCCTACGAGCTTCCAATGTAGCTGCTGCTAAGTCCTGTGTGATCCTGACTGCAGCTCCACGATATTTAAATTGTGTCCTTCTGGCTGCTTGTAATATTTTCTCTTTGACTGGGGAGTTATGGAACTTGACTATAATATTCCTAGTGGTTGGTTTTTTTGGGATTTCTTTCTCGGGGGGATCGGTGGATTCTCTCCATTTCTATTTTGCCCTCTGCTTCTAGAATATCAGGGCAATTTTCCTGTAGTAATTCTTTGAAAATGATCTCAAGGCTCTTTTCCTGATCATGACTTTCTGGTATTCCAATAATTTTTAAATTATCTTTCCTAAGTCTGTTTTCCATATCAGTTGTTTTTTCAATGAAATATTTCACATATTCTTCTAATTTTTAATTTTTTTGGTTTTGAAGTATTGATTCCTGATTTCTGTTAAATTCATTGATCTCCCTTAATTCTATTCTTTGTCTGAAGGATTTGTTCTCCTCAGAGAGTTTTCTTATCTCTTTTTCCATCTGACCCATTCTGCTTTTTAAACCATTCTTCTCCTCCATAACTTTTTGAACTGTTTTATTCATTTGACCTAAGCTGGTTTTTAGCATGCTATTTTCTTCACCATTTTTTTTATTTCCTTTACTAGGCTGCTGACTTCATTTTCATGTTTTTCCTGCATCTCTCTCATTTCTTTTCCCAGTTTTTCTTCTAATTCCCTCATTTGATTTTCAAAGTCTTTTTTAATCTCTGTCATAGCCTGAGCCCATTTTCTATTTTTCTTGGAGTCTTTAGATGCAGGAGCTTGTGCTTCCTCATCTTCAGACTGAGTATATTGATCCTTCTTGGGTTCATAGATAATGTATTTCTCAATGATGGTTTTCCTGTTTCTCTGCTTGCTCATTTTCCCAGTCTAAGCCGGTTTTGAGGGTGCTTCCTGAGTTTTTGGGACACTCCCACAAGGGTCTCAGTGTGTGAGGTTCTGTCCTACTTCCTGCTCTGTGAATGACCACAAGCCCCCCCCCGCCCTGCCACAGGGCTCAGGTGGGCAGTAGCCCTCCTGTTTTATGGGGGGTCTAGACTGCCATCAGGATCTGAATGTGTTCAGAGCCCCAGAGTCCTGTTCCAGGGACAGAGGATAGAGCTCAGCTGTCTCTCTTCATTCCCCTCCCTGGATTCAATGCGCTCATGCCCTGGGGCCTCCTGCTGCTTACCAGCTCCCCCTGCTTCTGTTTCTTGGATCTGGAATGCAGTGGCCAAGCAGCTCGCTGTGTGCCTTGAGGGCTGGCCTTCACATGCTCCCTCTGGCAGAGGTAGCCCAGCTGTTCCTCCAATTTGTGCCCGGTGCTCCCAGGGGTATAGGTTAGGAAACTGCCCCCGCTGCTGTGAGCTGTGGCTCCCAGCACCTTGGGGCTGCCTCTGGGAAGCTGAAGTTCTTTCGCTCTGGTGGGCCACTCCTCTGGCGAGTGGCCCCTCCAACCCCGGGGAGCAGAGCCTTTCTGCTTTTTCCATGTTACCTTGAGTAGGAGAACTGCCTCATTGGTGCTCTCTGTGGGTTCTGTCTCTCGAAAATTTAGTTAGGGTCCTTAGTTTCAAAGATTTATGAGAGAGCACCTAGGATAGGATCTATTCTTGTCGCCATCTTGGCTCTGCCCCTGAGAAAAGGACTCTTCCCAGAAGGAGCACAGTAACAACCTCCCCATCTCCCCAGGCTCAGGTGTAGGCAGCAGATCTCTCTTAGTACTGAGTGAATAATAAGATTAACTATATAGCCTGAGGGCTAAGCCCACATTGTTCAAGGATAATTCAGACCCTTCTGCTCCCCCTACCCCAGGCCTAGGCAGTGGAAAACAAATCAAGGTTGCATCCATTCCAGAGAAAGCTCTAGTACTGCCCCCCCTTACAAGCCAGCCCTCTTGGAGTTACTGAATCCAGTCGGTAAAGTCTCTAGGGTTTTGAAAATCAAATATCTGTGAACCAGCCCCTCACTTAACCTAAGATCCTACTAAAATGAAGAAAGTCCATCAAAAGGGGGGAGGGTCCATTGTAAACTATCTCTAAGGAAAAGACGCTAACCCAACAAGAGACAGAACTTCAGAGGAGAATATGAATTGATCACCAGCTCAAAAAAAGACTTCTTAGGAAAAAATCAGGAAGGGGTGTAAAAATCAAATGCAAAAATTGGTAAAAGAAACCCAAGAGAAAATTAACCCCTTGTAAGATGAAAAACATCCTTTCGAAAATACAAATGGACAAATGAAAAAAGAAAATAATTCTTGGGGTGGAGCCAAGATAGCAATGTGAAAGCAGAAATTCCAAGAAACTCATTCCCCCCCAAAACTCCAAAAGCTGTCAAATCATAACTATAGCCAAAATTTGGAGGGGCAGAACCCACAGAAAGACTGAGTGACAATTTCATAGTCCAAGGCAACTGAGAAGATTTCTGGGACAAGACTGGAGCCTGGAACAGGACTCTGGGTCTCTGAACACATTCAGATCCTGATGGCAGTCTAGGCCCCCCATAGAATAGCAGGGCTACTGCCCACCTGAGCCCTGTGGCAGAGGGGGGGGAGCTTGTGGTCATTCACTGGAACGAGGGGTTAGGAAAAGCCACAGCCTAGCCACAGTCTCAGTGCAGCCAAAGACTCAGCACAGCACAGCCCGACCAGGAGCCTGAGTCCATGACAGAAGGGACAGTTTAATCATCAGGAACAGCCAGAAGTGGTGGTGAGATGACTCTGCTGGGTGAAAGGAGAGAGAGAAAAATAGAAAAAATGAGAGTGGAAAGTTATAGAGTGGAGGAAGATACAGTTAGTAACTGCAACTCTGGGGGAAAATATTGAATCAACTTCTTTTGTGGACTTAAGATAAAGAAGGGAACTCATCCCAGAGACAGCCATTGGAAGCTGAATATAAACTGAAGTACATTTTATTCCTCTTTCACTATTCTTGAGGTAGCTCATACTTGGGGGGGCAGGCTGAGGGGGCTTTGTGATTACTCTCACTATAAGATTATTGTAATGATATAAAATTTTCTAAATAATTTTTAAAAAGAAAATAATTACCTCAAAACCACAATTGGGCAAATTGAAACCTCTTTCAAAAAGGAGTTGAAAAAGGTAAATGAAGAATATTTTTCTCGTAAGAAGAATTGAATCTTTGGAAGCAAATGCCTTCATGCAACAACAAGAATCTATTAAACAAAACCAAAATATAAAAAACAAAATATATAATACCTCATCAATAAAGCTACTGCTATATGGAATAGATTGAGAAGAGACAACTTAAGAATTATTGGGCTTCCTGAATATATAGAGGATAATAAAAGACTGGACTCAATATTTCAGGACCATTTGAAGGAAAATTTGCCTTATATCATGGAAACACAGGCCAAAATAGTTTTGGAAGAATATATTGATCTCCTCCTGAAAGGGATCCCAAAATGAAAACACCAAGGAATATTGTGACCAAATTTCAGAATTATCAGATAAAAGAAAAATTACTGCAAGTAACCAGAAAGAAACAATGTAGAGGGGTGGCTAGGTGGCATAGTGGATAAAGCACCAGCCTTGGAGTCAGGATTTCGTGGGTTCAAATCTGGTCTCAGACACTTAATAATTACCTAGCTGTGTGGCCTTGGGCAAGCCACTTAACCCTATTTGCCTTGCAAAAACCTAAAAAAAATAATGTAGATACCAAGGAACCACAGAAAGAATTACATAGGAACTGGTTGCAACAACACTAAGGGATCAAATGGCCTGGAATACAATATTCCAGAGAGTAAGGAAGGTTGGAATCAAGCCAAGAATTCATTATCCTGAGAAACTGAACCTTCTCTTCTGGGGGAAAAGATGCACATTTAATAAAGAAAAGATTCCAACTTTTCCTGATGAAAAGTCCAGATATAAATAGAAAACCTGGACTTCAAACAGGA
Source organism: Macrotis lagotis (assembly GCF_037893015.1). Lineage (NCBI taxonomy): Eukaryota > Metazoa > Chordata > Mammalia > Peramelemorphia > Peramelidae > Macrotis > Macrotis lagotis. The sequence continues at coordinate 632,129,411 of NC_133658.1, forward strand.
GGCTCAAGAGACACATGAAAAGGTTAAAAAAGGGTAAAGGAAAAACATGCTATACTTTAAGATGAAACTGGTTATATCGCAACCTGGGAGAAAGATTCTTATAACTCTTGAGAATTGTAACTCTATTAGAGAGAATATACTTAGCCAGAAGTAATGGACATTCATAACTTTTCTGTGACTCAGAATGACTTAAAAACCATGTCTTCTTAAAAAGGGGGAACAGTAAAAATTATGAAGATGGAGGAGACTGAATAGAGTATGTCACATTACATGAATATGTACAAAGGACCTATTGCAATAAAGGGGAAGAACAGAGGAGGTGAAGATTGCCTCACTCTTTCTTTCATCAGATTTGGCTGAAAGAAGGATTAACATTCACACACTCAGGTAAATTAAGGATCCTGTTAACTTTTTGAATATTAAAAGGGAAAAGGAGGAAGGGGAAATAAATGGAGAACTAAGAGAAGGAAAGGAAGAAAGAAGGGACAAAGGCAAAGGGGAAACATGGGGAGGGAGGTATATATGAGGGCCAAACACTGTAAAAGAGGTGGTATTTAGAAGTAAAATACTGGGGAATATAGATAAAGTAAAAAAAGGGGAAAATGCAAATAGAGGGAAGATAACATGGATGGCAATGAATAGTAATTATAACTCTGAATGTGGATGGAATGAACATTCCCATAAAATGTAAGCAAATAGCAGAATGGATTAAAAATCAGAATGCTATAATATGCTACTTCCAAGAAGCTCATTTGAAGCCAAGAGATACATATAGAGTAAAGGTAAAAGGTTGGACCAGAATATATATTGCTTCAGCCAAAGTGAAGAAGTCAGGGATAGGAATCCTTACCTCAAAAAAAGCAGTTGCTAAAATAGATCTCAGTACAAAGGGAAAAGGAAGGAAGTTTTATCCTCATAAAAGATGCCATAGACAACAAAGTGATTTCAATACTAAAATGTATGCACTGAGTGGTATAACATCTAATTTCTTAAAGGAGAAGCTGAATGACTTACACAAAGACATAAACAGCAAAACTCTTCTGATGGGAGATCTAAACCTCCCACTCTCAGATTTAGATAAATCTAACCATAAAAGAAACAAGAAAGACATTAAGGAAGTAAATAGAATGATTGAAAATCTCGACCTTTGAAGAAGACTGAATAGGAATAGAAGGGAACATCCTTTTTTTTTCCTTGCAGGATATGGCACTTACACAAAAATTTACCATGCAGCAGGGCATAAAAACTCCATAATTAAATGCAGAAAGGCAGAAATAGTGGATACTTCCTTCTCAGATCATAGTTCAATAAAAATCACATGTAATAATGGGCCATGAAGAGACAGACCTAAAACTAATGGGAAACTAAATGGCCTAATTTTAAACAGTGAGTGGATGAAACAACAAATTATAGAAAGAATTAATGAATTCCTTCTTGATAATGACAATAATGAGACAACATACCCAAATTTATGGGATACAAGAAGGCAGTTATTAGGGGATGTATTATATTTTTAACTACTTACATGACTAAAATAGAGAAGGAGGAAATCAATGAACTAAGCATGTAACTAAAAAAAATTAGGGAAAGAACAAATCAACCCCCCCATTTAAATACCAGATTAGAAATTTCCAAAGATTCAAGGAGAAATTTAAAAAATTGAAAGCAAGGAAATTATTGAACTTATAACCAAAATCAAGAGTTGTTTTTATGAAATAACCAATAAAATTGATAAATCTTTGGCTAATTTGATAAAAAAAAAGAAAACCAAATTACTAGTACCATAACTGAAAAAGCTGAACTTAAAACCAATGGAAATTATAATGATAATTCAGAATTATTTTTCCCAATTGTATGCCACTAAATTTGACAAACTAAGTGAAATATGTTACCCAGGTTAAATGAAGAAGAAATTAAATACCTAAATAACCTTATCTCACAAAATGAAATTCAGAAAATTATCCTAGAACTCCTTAAGAAAATTTTCCATGGCCAGATGGAATTACAAGTGAATTCAATCAAGCATTCAAGGAGAAGTTGCTTCCAGTTCTATATAACAATAATTTTGAAAAATAGGTGAAGATAGAACTCTGCCTCACTCCTTCTATGACACCATTATGGTACTGATACCTAAACCAGGAAGAGTCAGAACAGAGAAAAACAATTCTAGACAATTTTCCCTAATGAATATGGATGTAAACATCTTAAATAAAATCTTAGCAAAGCTATTACAGCAAGTTATCACTAGGATAGTACATTATGAGCAAGCAGTATTTCTCCCAGGAATGCAGGGTTGGTTCAGTATTAGGAAAAAATGTTAGCATAATTGACTATACCAATAACAAACTTAACAGAAATCACATGATTATCTCAATAAATGCTGGAAAAGCCTTTGACAAAATACCACACCCATTCCTATTCTAAAAACCACAGAGCATAGGAATAAATGGATTATTCTTTGGAATGATTAGCAGTATCTATCTGAAACCATCAACAAGCTTCATATGCAATTAAGATAGAGGCACTCCCAATAAGATCAGGGGTGAAACAAGGATGCCCATCATCACCACTACTAATCAATATTGTATTAGAAATATTAGCTTAAGCAATAAGAGAGGAAAAAAGAAATTGAAGGAATTAGAATCAGGAAGGAAGAAACAAACCTCTCACTCTTTGCAGATGACATGATGAGACATTTGGAGAATCCTAAAAAATCATCTAAAAATTACTAAAAACAATTAGCAACTTTGGAAAAGTCACTTGATATAAAATGAACCCTCATAAATCCTCAGGATTTCTATATATTAATAGGGATGATACAGCAGCAAGAGCTAGAAAGAGAAATCCTTTCCAAAGTATCTTCAGACAGTACAAAATATTTGGGAACATGCTTGCCTAGGCAGATTCAGAAATTCTTTGAGAACAACTATAAAACACTTTTTCCACACAAATAAAAGCAGATTTAAATAACTGGGCAAGTGTCAATGCTCATGGATAGAACCAGTTAAATACAATAAAAATGACAATTCAGCCTAAATTTATCTACTTATTTAGTGCCTTACCAATAAGACTTTGTAAAATTACTTTAACAAGCTAGAAATAATTGTAGCTAAATTCATACGGAAAAACAAAAAGTCAAGCATATCAAGGGATTTAATGAAAAAAGAGTAAAAAAGAAGGTGGCTTAGCTTTACCAGTTCAAAGTATCAATCAATAAAGTATCAATCATCAAAACTGTCAGTATTGGCTAAGAAAGAGAGTGGTGGATCAGTGCAATAGATTAGGTGCAAAAGAGACAGCAGGAAACAATTGTAGTAATCTGCTGTTTGAGAAATCCAAAGAGTCCAGCGTATGAGTGAAGAACTCTCTCTTTGATAAAAAAAAAAAACAAAAAAACACTGTTTGAAAAATTGGAAGTTAATACAACAGAAACTTGGATTAAACCAACATCTTACACCCTGTACCGAAATAATGTCACAATGGGTTCAGGATTTAGACATAAAAGCCAATGTTGTAAGTAAACTAAGAGATCAAGGAGCAGTTTGTCAGATCTTTGAAAAGTGAAGCACTTTATGACCAAAGAAGAGATGGAGAACATCACTAAAAACAAATTAGACAATTTTGATTACATTAAATTAAAAAGCTTTTGCACAGACAAAACCACAGTAAATAAGATCAAAAGAAATGCAATAAATTGGGAAACAATTTTTACAACTAGTATTTCTGACAAGGGGCTCATTTGTAAAATATATAGAGAACTGAGTCAAATTTATAAAAAAAAAAAATAACAAGCCATTCCCCAATTGACAAATGGTCAAAGGAAATGCAAAGGTAATTTACAGATGAGGAAATCAAAGTGATCCATAGTCATATGAAAAATTGGTCTTTGAGGTACCATCTCACATCAGATTGACCAATATGGCCAGAAAGGACAATGATCAATGTTGGAAGGGATATGGGAAATCTGGGACATTAATACATTGTTGGTGGAGCTGCAAACTCATCTAACCATACTTTCAGCAGAGCCTTTTTCCCAGAAAAACAATAAACAGCCTCCCACTGCTTCAGGGCAACCAAGTTCACTCAACAGAAAGAGATTAATCCCTCCCCCACTCCATGGCTGAGCATATGGTTCAATGTAAACTCAGACCCAGCTGCTGAGGGCTTAAAACACTCCAGAGAAAGCAAAATAGTTATTGAAAGAATACATTGATTCACTCCAGAAAGAGATTCTAAAATGAAAATTCTAAGGAATGGCCAAATTCCAGAACAATGAGATAAAAGAGAAAATTCTGCAAGTAGCCAAAAAGACACAGTTTAAATACCAAGGAGCTACAAAAAGGATTATGCAGAACCTGGCCACAGCAATATTAATGGATCAAAGGTCCTGGATTGAGTTAGTCCAAAGAGCAAGGGAGCTTGGAATGCAGCCAAGAATGCACTATATGACAAAGTTGAGTCTTTTCTTCCAGCGGAAAAGATGGACATTTAATGAAATGGGAGACTTCCAATATTTTCTGATGAAAAACCAGAGAGAAACAGAAAATTTGGACATCAAACAGGAGGCTCAAGAAATAAATGAATATGTTTAAAAAAGGATAAAGAAAAAAATTGCTACCAAATAAGATGAAACTGGTTATATACCCACTTGGGAGAAAGAGTCTCATAACTTGAGAATTGTAACTCTATTAGAGAGAATGTACTTGGTCAGAAGTGATAGATACTCATAACTTTTATGTGACTCAGATAGAATGATGTAAAAACAATACCTCCTTAAAAGGGGAACAGTAAGTTCATGGGAGGATGGAGGAAACTTAATGGGGTAAAACTCATTACATCAAGAGTTACAAAAGACCCATTGTAATAGAGGGGACAAAGGAAAAAGGTGAGACCCACCTGAATCTTCATGTCATCAGATTTTGCTTAAAGTTAACTTAGATACACACAGTTAAGAAAGTTATCTTGCCTTTCAAGTATTAAAAGGGGGAAAGGGAAGGAGGTAGACTGGGAGGGGGGAGAAAAAAGGGAATTAACAGAAGGAAGGGAAGAAGGGGAAAAAGGAAAGGGAAAAGAAAGGAGAGGGGATTTATATAGGAGGGCAAATACACTGAAGGTGGCAGGATTCAGAAACAAAACACTGGGGAATATGGATAAAGGGGAAAAGGGGGAAAATACAAACAGGAGGAAGATAGCATTAAGGATAATAAAGACTTAGTAACTAAAACTTTGAATAACAATAGGATTAACCCTCCCTTAAAACATAAGCAAGGGGCTGCTAGGTGGCTCAATTGATGGAGCACCAGCCCTGGAGTCAGGAGTACATGAGTTCAAATCTGGCTTCAGACAACAATTACCTAGCTGTGTGGCCTTGGCCAAGGCATTTTACCCCATTGCCTTGCCAAGAAAATAAAATAAAAGTAAGTGAATAGCAGAGTGGATTAAAAAACAGAATCCTAAAATATGCTGTTTCCAAGAATCTCATTTGAAGCAGAGAGATACATATAGAGTAAAGGTAAAAGGTTGGAGCAAAATATGTTTTGCTTCAGTTGAAGTGAAAAAAAACAAGGGTAGCAATCTTTATCTCAGACAAAGCAGCTGCAAAGTTAGATAGGGTTAAAAGAGATAAGGAAGGAAACTGTTCTCCAAACATTTACCATAGACAATAAAGTAATTTCATTACTAAATATATTTTCTCCCAATGTTGTAGCATCTAAATTCTTAGAGGAGAAGTTGAAAGAGCTACAGGAAGACATAAACAGCAAAACTCTACTAGTGGGAGACTTCAACTTTCTTAGATAAATCTAATCCTAAAAATAAACAAGAAGAAAGTTAGTTTCAGTGATAAGAAAAGAAAAAGAAATTAAAGGAACTGAAATTGGGCAGGAAGAGACAAAACTCTCACTCTTTCCAGATGCCATGATGATACCTAGACAATCCCAAAAAATCATCTAAAAAACTACTAGAAATAATTAGCAACTTCAACAGTCACAGAATATAAAATAAACCCTCATAAATCCTCAAAATTTTTATATATGAATACCAATACACAACAGAAAGATCTAGAATGAAAAATCCCATTCAAAGTAACCTCAGACAATATAAAACCTAGGAGTCTACCTGCCAAGGCAGACTAAAAACTTTGAAAACACTTACAAAAGATTTCTCCCACAAATAAAAGCAGATTTAAATTACTGGGCAAACCATCAACTGTTCATGGATAGTAAAAATTGCAGTTCTACCAAAACTAAACTACTTGCTTAGTTCCCTACCAATCAAATTTCCAATAAAATTACTTTAATGAGTTAGAAAAAGTTGCAAGTAAATTTATATGGAAAAATAAAAAGTCAAGAATTTCCAGGGTCTCAATAAAAAAGTGCAAAAGAAGGTGGCTTAGCCTTACCAGATCTACAGTTATATTATTAAGCATCAGTCATCAAAGCTTTCTTGTACTGGCTAAGAATTAGTGTGGTAGATCAATGGAATAGACTAGGTGGAATAGTAGGAAATGATTATAGTAATCTGCTGCTTGATAAACCCAGATAGTCCAACATTGGGATCAAATCTCTCTCTTCGATAAAACTGTTGAGGAAATTAGAAGTTAGTATGGAAGAATCTTAGATCAGACCAACATCTCACACCCTATACCAAGATAAGATCCAAATGGATACAGGATTTACACATAAAAAATATTATAAGCAAAGTAGAAGATCAAGGAGTAGTTTACCTGCCAGATCTATGGTAAGGGAAGCAGTTTATGACCAGGGAAGTGATAGAGGATATCATTAAAAGCAAACTAGATAATTTTAATTACATTAAATAAAAAATCTTTTGCACATACAAAACCACTATAATCAAGATCAAATGAAATGCAGCAAATTGGGAAAGAATTTTTACAACTAGTATTTCTGACAAAGGACTCATTGCTAAAATATAAAAAGAAATGAGTCAAATTTTCAAAAAAAACCAATCCATTCCTCAATTGACAAATGGTCAAAGGATATGGAAAGGCAATTTTTAGCTGAGGAAAACAAAGTGATCCATGGTCATATGAAAAATTGCTCTAAATTACTACTTATTAGAGAAATGCAAATTAAAGCATCTCTGAAATACCATTTCACACCTTTCAGATTGACCAATATGACCATAAAGGACAATGATCAATGTTAGAAGGGATGTGGGAAATCTGCGACACTAATACATTCTTGGTGGAGCTGTGAATTCTTCCAACCTTTCCGGAGAGCAATTTTGAATTATGCCCAAAGGGCAACACAAATGTGCATACCCTTTGTTCTAGCAATACCACTACTGGGTCTGTACTCTGAAGAGATTAGGAAAAAGGGTAAAGGCATCACTTGTACAAAAATATTCATATCATCTGTGTTTGTGGTGACAAAGAATTGGAAATTAAGTGAATATCCTTCAGTTGGGGAAACGCTTAACAAACTGTGGTATATGTATGACATGGAAAACTAATTGTTCTTTTTTTAATTAAAGATATGATTTGAGTTTTACAATTTTCCCCCCAATCTTACTTCCCTCCCCCCACCATGGAAAGCAATCTGTCAGTCTTCACTTTGTTTCCATGTTGTACATTGATCCAAATTGAGTGTGTTGAGAGAGAAATCATATCCTTAAAAGGAAGAGACAAAAAGTCTAAGAGATAACAAGATCAGACCATAAGATATCTGTTTTTTTCCTAACTTAAAGGGAATAGTCCTTGAACTTTGTTCAAACTCCAGGGGTCTTTATCTGGATACAGATGGTATTCTCCTTTGCAGACAGCCCAAAATTGTTCCTGATTGTTGCACTGATGGAATGAGTGAGTCCTTCAAGGTTGAAATTCACCCCCATGTTGCTGTTAGGGTATACAGTGTTTTTCTGGTTCTGCTCATTTCACTCAGCATCAGTTCATGCAAATCCCTCCAGGCTTCCCTGAAATGGAACACTATTGTTCTATTAGAAACCAGAAGGGACTGGAATTCATGGAAGCCTGGAAGAATTTGCATGAACTGATGCTGAGCAAGAGGAGCAGAACCAGAAAAACATTGTGCACCAATTTTGGGCTATCTGCAATGGAGAATACCATCTCTTTCCAGAGAAAGAATTGTGGACTTTGACAAAGACCAAAGACAATTATCTTCAATTTAGAAAAAAAGAAGTTATCTTATTATGTAATTTTTCTATCTCTTATACTTCTTCCTTAGGAATATGATTTTTTTATCACATTCACCTGAGATCAATGTATACCATGGAAACAAGGTAAAAACTAATATAATGTCTTCTGGGGGGGGTAGGGAAGCAAGAATGGGGGGGGGGAATTGTAAAACACAAAAATAAATAAAATCTTTCTTAAGAAAAAGAGTATCAGGGGGCGGCTAGGTGGAGTAGTGAATAAAGCACTGGCCCTGGAGTCAGGAGTACCTGGGTTCAAATCTGGTCTCTTAATAATTACCTAGCTGTGTGGCCTTGGGCAAGCCAATTAACCCCATTTGCCTTGGGAAAACCTAAAAAACAACAAAAAAAGAGTATCAGATTGCCTTCTGTGGGGGGATAGGAGGAGGGAAGCAAGGGTTTCAGAAAAATTGTAAAATTCAATACCTTACAGAAAATGAAAGGTAGAAACTTCTATTGTACATAATTGGAAAATAAATAAAATACTATTTACAAAAAGAAGAAAACTGAGGGGATGTTCAACAATCTGGTAATGGCTAAATAAGTTATAGTAAATATAACTGATTTACTAGAGTTTCTCAGTGGGTGACAAAAGAATAAAAGAGAGAGAGTGTGGAACTGTAAATAAAAATAAGATTTTCCTATTGTTCATATGCCATAGGACATTATAAGTGGGAGTATTCAATGGACTCTGAATGGTATTCTATGTCCTTTCTTCCAGTCTGGTGCATCCTAAGACTTTATTTCTCCTATACATAGGACTTAACTAGCACAATGTTACTCATAAAATCAGGCTTAGTGAGTTAGGAGATTTGGAGTTTAAATATAAAGCTTTACAACATCTCTCATCTTCATTCTCTTTATTTCCAATCATATAGCCACAATCACAGTTCAAATTCTTATCACTTTTCATTTGGTCTATTGTACTTGGAAGCTAACTGATCTCATTACTTCAAGCTTCTCCGTAAGTCTGCCTAGATCATCCTCCTCTCTAAGCAGATTCCATTGACTCCCTGCTAACTCCAAGATCGAGTCTGAATTGTTGTTTGGTCTTTAAAGCTCTTCATAACCTGGGCTTTTTTGATCTTTCACACTGTACTCTTCTCTTCAAACTCTACAATCTAGCAACTATGGTCAGTTTACAGTTCTTCAATTCAATACTTCTTTGGAATTCCCTGGTCCCTTGCTCTTTCCTCTTGGTTTCTTGCTTCCCTTATGACTCAGTTCAAGTCCTACCTTCTTCAGGAGGTCTTTCCCAATTCTTTCAGCCTTTCTTTTCAAGCTACTTGTTCAGATCCCTGAACTTTGCATTTCTATTATAAAAATTTAGCTAATATCATATTGTCTTCTCTAATAGATTGCATATACCTTGCCAAGGCATACTGTTTTTGTTTTTCTCTGTATTCTCAGTGTTTAGCATTGAGTCTGGCACATTTTAAGTGCTTAAAAATGCTTATGATTTGACTAATTATTGGAATCATGTAGTTATCCAAATCAATTTTCTCTCTAATGTTTAAAGACCACATTTCATTATGGCTTGAGCTCCACATATGTGCTTTTGCTTTTTACAAGTTAGACTTAGGGTTCCTGTGTTTGATACTAATTTGCAATGTGTTATTTTACATTATTGGTGAGAATTCAGTGATATCCCAGTAGACTTTCATATGCACATGCAAAAAATTATATTTGTTGTAGACCTCTTTGTGGAGTGCTACAGAGTAAAAAACTTGTGAGGAAATTTAGAATTTACATTAGCAAGACAAAAGTGCTTGCTCCCTGAATTCAACTTGTGGGAACTATTCCACTTGTTGCAAAGTTCATTAAGTCATTTCAATAAGCATTTATATTTTTACATTCAATTTTATTTTTACAATTACATGAAAATGTAGTTTTCAACATTCATCAATTTGCGATTTCATGAGTTCCAGATTTTTCTACCACCCTCCCCTCCCTCCTCTTCCCCATGATGACAATTTGGTAAAAATTGAATATGCACAATCATGTTTAGCAAATTTCCATATTATTCATGTTGTGAAAGACGAATTAGAACCAAGGGGGGAAAACACATGAGAATGAAAAAACACAAAAGAAGTTTTAAAAAGTGAATACAGTATGCTTCGCTGTGTACTCAGACTCCATATTTTTTCTCTGAATGAGAATGTCATTTTCCATAACAGGTGTCTCAGGGTCATCTTTAATTGCTTAACTACAGAGATTTGCTGCTTCTGATGTAGTTGATAATATCACAATGTTGTTTCAATGATCATTTATTAAGTACTTAATATATGCAGCCCACTGACATAGGCACTGGGCATTCAAAGATCAAATTATAAAGAAAAAGGTTCTTCCTTAAGGAGCTTTTATGTTACAGATGGACGAATAATTAGAAAAGCTGGCATTTTTAAGAGGAATAGGAAAGGAGGTGATATTTATCATTCTTGCATGACTACAAACTTCAGATTTATACCATTGCTCATGGCTTTAAGAACACTAAATTCAGTGTATATGTGTGTTTAGATATACTGTATCTCCTTTCTATCCCTAAGAAGGCCAACTGATGAAGTTATGATCATGAAAGAAGATAGCACACAGATAAACAGTTCAGGAACTTTAAAATGTTAACGTTAAGTAAAATGACTAATTCTGCACATTCTGGCTTCAGATAATAACTAAAAGGCATTATTTAGCTGTTCACAATACAGTATGATCACAGGTCTAACCTTGTCCATCCCTCCCATAAAAGCATTTTAATCAGCATATCAGCATCCACAAGAAGCAACTTCAAACAGGATGGGCAACCAGGTTAGCAGTTCTGTAGTGTCCCTCAGAGTTAATGACTCTTTTTCTGGAAGAGGAATACAAACTGTGTTTGCATCCAAAAGATGTTTGAAAACAAATTAATCATATCATTGATTATAATGTCTGATTGATTATAAGACTTTAATGCTCCAAAACATGACACTCAGGTTCCTTCTTCTGCACTCACTGTGACATAATTATTTTACAAAGTCTCTTGATTTCTACTGTGGCTTCAGCAAATGAAAATTAATGGAATGGAAATAGGTAGATGTCTGTGATGAGTGAGGTTAGTTGAACTCCATTGTGGCTCTGTATGTTGTGGATCTGAGAAGTGATGACTTTTTTAAAGAAATAATTAGAGATAGGGGCGGCTAGGTGGCACAGTGAATTAAGCATCTGCCTTGGAGTCAGGAGTACCTGGATTCAAATCCGGTCTCAGACACCTAGCTGTGTGGCCCTGGACAAGCCACTTAACCCCATTTGCCTTGCAAAAACCTAAAAAAAAAGAAATAATTAGAGACAATTATGTGGTTTAGCAGATAAAGCACCAGTCTTGGAGTCAGGAAGAACTGAATTAAAATCCAGACTTAGACGTACACCTAATAGTTACTTAGCTGTGTAACCTTGAACAAGTGACTTAATCCCTTTGTGTTGCAAAAAAATAAATGAACAGATAAATATTTTTTAAATCATCGTAGGAAGAGGGAAAATATGTATTTTCAAAACTGTGAAGGATGGAAAGGATAATAAATTCAATTTACAAGAATGAATTATAAGGGTCTTTCTATTTTGTTTTGCTTCACTTTGTTTTTTCCAGATTTTCCTCTTTAGAATTATTTCTTAATTAAATTATTCCTTGAGATTTGAAGCATGTTCTTCTTTCCCACCCCACACCCATACATTGGGATACAATGTTTAAGAAGTGATCAACTAAAGAACAGCTTGAAAATATGGAAAATATTAGCAGAGTCAAAATAAAGCACTCTTCAGACAAAAGATATTTCAAAACTGGGGTTTAATATATCAGCTCATAAGGTAATATTTGTCTGCCATAAGAACATATTAGGCATGAAGGAAGCAGCAGGTTCCTGAAGTAAGGGATAGATGGTCCTTTTATTTCTAGCACTGGAGAAATAAACAGAATATTTTCTCCAAATGATTTTGCTGCACATTGCAAATATATAAAAACCCACATATCATAACCCCTTGTTTTTACATCTTTTTATTGCTAAAAAGTGTTATTATCCTCTTTATTTGGCTTTCACTACATCCCCCTGTTTTAATCTCATTTATTTTTACTCATATCATTTGTTTTGAAGTGTTTCTAGGGCTCAGAAACCAAAGGGGATTCACAATTTCCTGTGGATGCAATGTCATTTACATTTCTTCTAATGTTGGCAGCAGTGAAAATGCACAAAAAGGGCAGCTTTTCAGAAATATCAATGAACCTAGTAACTTTAGACATTTAAGTTAATAAGACTGTAAGCTGGAACAGTCTCCCAGGCTAGAAATGAAATGACAACGGTGATCTAGTTTTATGCTTCAGAACATAAACTTATTAATATCTGGATTTAAAAGGATGTTCCCCTCTTTTTTTCCCTGGCACTTTAATATGCAATGCTGGATGTCAAAACTAGGCAAATTCATTCAATGGCATTTATGTCTTTCTCTGAAATGTTTGGCAGTAGCAAGTGTCAGAGGCAGGATACTAAGGCAGCATGTTTCTACAATCTATACAAAGAATCAGGATTTCATGCTTCAAAAAGCTGGACAGAATTAAGTGGCATGGTCTGGTGAAGAGACCACTGAACCAGAAATCAGAATACCTGAATTCTAGTCCCAGTTGGCTCCTTTGACATACTGTGTCACTTTAGGCTGGGCATTACATATCTCTATCTATTCCTTAGTTTCTCCATCTGGGAAACAGATAATGAAAAAAAAAAACTATTCTATTACCAAACTTCCAACTTCTAGATTAAATAAATTATTTCTGTAAATTGTATTATGTTGATTTGGGTTTTTTTTAATGTAAAAGGAACGTGTAAGTTCAAGGTACGGAAATCATTGGAATTTTGGAATGCTATTAGCCACTCTCTGTTCTCTAGCTTTTGTTGGTGAATCATTAAACACTTTCATACCCTTTACTCAGTTGAAATTATTCCAAACTCCTCAATTTTTTTTCTAGAATTCTTTAGAAAAACCACTACCAGCTTCTATATTCAGGCACATAAGTAATATTCCCTACCCCAACCCAAGTAGGATCAGATCACTGATTTAGAACTGAAAAGAGACTAAAAAAATCAGCCAGTCAAATCCATTTATTTTACAGGTAAGAAAACTGAAGATCAAACAGTCTGAAGAACTTAGCCAAGGTCATACAGATATTAAGTTGCAGAAATGGAATCCAAAATTGCCTCCCTGAATCCAAATCCAACTAGAAGACTGTTAAACTACTTACAGGTAAAGAAATGGAATTTCATATTAGTTTTTTCAATAATCTGAATATACTGAATACCTGTAACTTTAAAAATTTTTGTGCCTGGGGGTCATGTATTAAAAACCATATCCCAGGGAAATTTCCTAGTGCAGTCAAGATGGTGAGGAAAAGCTTATAAATTCCCAGAGCTTTTCCCAAAATAACATCAGATGAAACCTCTTTATAGACCCTAAAACAACAGAACCCTTCCAAAAAGAGTGAAAAAAATTTCTCAACTCAAAATATCATATAGGAGCTTCAGTAAAGATTTATAATATAAACCAACCAAGTTGAGAGAGCTGGAAAATGAGCAGGACTCAGCCACAGTACACCTCAGCTTCAGGTTCAGTAAGCCAGCAGTACAGCAGAGCTGCAATGAGGTTCCCATCCCCAATTTGGAAAACAATCTCTAAGCCCCAGGAACATTAGTACAGAGCATAGGACTGTTTTGGGCTACCCTAATGTTAGGTCCTGAAACATCATATGCAAGTAGTAAGTCGGGGAGCAGAACCCCAGCCCTTGCACAAAAGGCTGAGACTAGGAGCAGAGGTCAACTAACAAAATGAGCAAAGTCACAAAATGAAGTGCTAATCATAGGAGGAAATAAAAATACCATCTCCAAAGAGATGTCTATATGTGAATCCTCAGAGGGGTCTTTGAATTGATCTCAAATCCAAAAAAGTTCTCTTAGATGAATGTTTTTAAAAATTACAAAACAGAGAAGAGAGGAAACACAAAAATGGAAAAAAGAAATGAGATTTGAGGAAAAAATTATGAAAAATTGACTGATGTAAACAATAACTTTAAAAATAAAATTGGCCAAATGGAAAAAGAAATCAACTCCTCTAAAAATAAGATCAGTCAATTGGAAAAGGAAACACAAAAGATACCTAAAGAAAACAAAATCCCTAAAATTGGAATTGGAGAAACAAAAACTAAGGACCCTATGAGACTCCAAAATTCTATCAAACAAAATGAACAGACTAAAAGAAAGTCCTCCTAAGAAAAACCACTGACCAGGAAAATAGATCCAAAAGAGATAATTTATGAAATAGTGGTCTCCTTGTAACCTCTATCACAACCTGGGCAATATCTTGCAGGAAATTATCATGAAAAGCTGTCTGAGTTCCCTGAAATAAGTTGATAAAATAGACCTTGAAAGAATTCATTGATCACCCCAAAAATAGAAATCAAAATTCCTACTCCATGTAATATTGTAGTCAAATTTCATAATTGTCTGGTAAAGGAGAAAATATTGAAAGTTGCTCAAAGGGAGCAAATTAATTATCAGGGAGACAAAGGCAGAATTATGAAGAATTTAGTAACTTCAACATTAAAGGACAGAAGTGTCTGGAATATGATATTCCAAAAGGCAAAGGATTATAATCAAATATTGACTACCCTGAAAAATTTTTTATGAGAATAAATGGATTTTCAATTAATTATAACACTTCCAAAATTTTCTTATAAAGAGATCAGAACTGAAGAGAAAATTTGATCTTCAAATACAAGTTTCAAGAGATGCATGAAAAGGTAAAATGAAAGGAAATAAAATGGTAATCAATAAAACTGTCTAAATCTCTACATAAGAAGACAATATTTATAACTCTTGAGAACTGTATTTCTCTTAGGACAGCTGAAAGTACCATACTTAGACAGAGGATATGAATATAATGAGATGATAATGTCATTATATTTTGGCTCTGGAGAATTGTATTTGTTATTATTTTCATTTTTATTTAATTTTAGATTTTCCCCCTAATCCTGCCTCCCTCCCCCCACCTTACAGAAGGCAATCTGATAGTCTTTACATTGTTTCCATGCTATAAATTGATGAAAATTGAATGTGTACAGAGAATTCATATCCTATAGGAAAAATGAAATATAAAAGATAGCAAAATTACATAATAACTTTTAAAAAAAATAAAAAGTAGTAGTCTTTGGTCTTTCTTTAAACTCCACAATTCTTTCTTTGGATAGAGATGATATTCTCCATCACAGTTACCCTAGAATTGTTCCTGATTGTTCCACTGATGAAATGAACAAGTCCATCAAAGTTGATCATCACCCCCATGTTGCTGTTAGGTTGTACAATGTTTTTCTGGTTCTGCTCATCTCACTCAGCATCAGTTCATGCAAATCCTTCCAGGCTTCTCTGAATTCCCATCCCTCCTAGTTTCTAATAGAACAATAGTGTTCACTAATATAATATAACCTAATTTGTTCAGCCATTCCCCAATTGATGGACATTCACTCAATTTCCAATTCTTTGCCACCACAAACATAGCTGCTATGAATATTTTTGTACAAGTGATGTTTTTATTACTCTTTTTTCCTAGTCTCTTCAGAATATAAACCCAGTAGTAGTATTGCTGGATCAAGGGTATGCACATTTTTATTGCCCTTTGAGCATAATTCCAAATTGCTCTCCAAGAAAGGTTGGATGAGTTCACAGCTCCACCAACAATGTATTAGTATCCCAGATTTCCCACAATCTTTCAAATTTGATCATTGTCCTTTATGGTCATATTGCCCATTCTGAGAGGTGTGAGGTAGTACCTTAGAAATGCTTTAATTTGTATTTCTCCAATCAGTAATGATTTAGAGCAATTTTTCATATGACTATATATAACTTTGATTTCCTTATCTATAAATTGCCTCTGCATGTCCTTTGGCTATTTGTCCCTTGGGGAATGGCTTTTTTTATATAAATTTGACTCAATTCTCTTTATATTTTAGAAATGATTCCTTTGTCAGAAATACTACTTGTAAAAATTACTTCCCAATTGACTACATTTGCTTTGATCTTGGTCACAGTGATTTTGTCTGTTCAAAAATTGTTAATTTAATGTAATCAAATTTATCTAGTTTGTTTCTAAAGATGTTCTCCACCTCTTCCTTAGTCATAAAATGCTTCCCTGTCCATAGATCTGATTTGTAAACTGTTCCTTGATCTAGGTTGATCCTAGTTTACTTATAATATTGTCTTTTATGTCTAACCTGTACCCATTTTGATCTTATCTTGGTGTAGGGTGTGAGATATTCTGTCATACTAACTTCCAATTTTCCCAACAGTTTTTTATCAAAGAGAGAGTTTTTATCACAGAACTCATCAGGTTCATCAAACAGCAGATTATTATAATCATTTCCTGCTATCTCTTTTGCACCTGGTCTATTCCACTGATCCATCACTCTATTTCTTAGCCAATACCAGACAGTTTTGATGACTAATGCTTTATAATATAATTTTAGATATGGTAAGGCTAAGCCACCTTCTTTTGCACTTTTCCATTAAATCCATGGAAATTTTGGACTTTTTATTACTCTACATGAATTTACTTACAATTTTTTCTAGCTGATACAAGTAATTTTTTTTGTAATTTTTATTGGTAGGGCATTGAACAAGTAGTTTAATTTAGATAGAATTTTCATTTTTATTATATTTGCTCAGCCTATCTATGAGCAGTTGATTTTTCCAGTTATTTAAATATGATTTTATTTATGTGAGCTGTATGTTATACTTATTTTTATAGAGTTTCTGTGTCAGCTTTGGCAAGTGGATTCTCAAGTATTTTATATTGTCTGAACCTACTTTGAATGGAATTTCTCTTTCTAGCTCTTGTTATTTATCTTGCTAGTAATACATAGAAAAGCTGAGGATTTATGTGGGCTTATTTTATATCCTTCAACTTTGCTAAAGTTGCTAATTATTCCTAGTAGCTTTTTAGATGATTCTTTAGGATTCTCTAGGTATACCATCATGTCACCTGCAAAAAAGTGACAGTTTCATTTCTTCCTTCCCAATTCTTATTCCTTCAATTTCTTTTTCTTTTCCTATTGCTAAAGCTAACATTTCTAATACAATATTGGATAGTAGTGGTGATAAGGGACATCCTTGTTTCACCACTGATCTTATTGGGAATGCCTCTAGCTTATCCCCATTGCATATAATGCTTGTTGATGGTTTCAGATAGATACTGTTTATTATTCTAAGGAACAATTCATTTGTTCCTGTGCTGTCTAGTGTTTTTAACAGGAATGGGTGCTATATTTTGTCAAAAGTTTTTTCAGCATCTATTGAGATAATCATAGGATTTCTGATAGGTTTGTTATTGATATAGTTAATTATAGTAACCGTTTTCCTAATATTGAACCAAACCTGCATTCCTGGCATAAATCGTGCTTGGTCATAGTGTATTATCCTAGTGATAACTTGTTCTAATCATTTTGCTAAGATTTTTGCATCTATATTCATCAGGGAGATAGATCTATAATTTCCTTTTACTGTTTTGACTCTTCCTGGTTTAGGTTTCAGCACCATATTGACATCATAGAAAGAGCTAGGCAGAGTTCAATCTTCACCTGTTTTTCCCAAGAGTTGATATAGAATTGTAATCAAATGTTCCTTAAATGTTTGATAGTATTCACTTGTGAATCCATCAGGCCTGGAGATTTTTTTAGCGAGTTCAATGATGGCTTGTTGAATTTCTTTCTCTGAGATAGGGCTGTTTAGGTATTTAATCTCTGGAAAGGACAATGATTAATTTTGGACGGGATGTGGGAAATCTAGGGAATGGTCATCAATTGCTGAATAGCTGAACAAATTGTGATATATATATATATATATATATATATATATATATATATATATAATGGAACACTATTGTTCTATTAAAAACCAGAAGGGATGGGACTTCAGAGAAGCCTGGGAAGACTTGCTTGAACTAATGCTGCGTGAGATGAACAGAACCAGAGGAACACTATATACCCTAACAGCAACATAGGGGTGATGATCAACCTTAATGAACTTGTTCACTCCCTCAGTGCAATAATCAGGAACAATTTTAGGGTATCTGTGATGGAGAATATCATCTGTATCCAGAGAAAGAACTGTGGAGTTTAAACAAAGTTGAAAGACCTTCATTTAAAAAAAAAAAGTTGTATTATGTACTACATAATTTTGCTATCACTAATGTTTTATTTTTTCCTCAAGGATATGTTTTTTTTTTCCTTAACTACATTTAGTTTTGATCATTGCATAGCAAGGAAAGAATGTAAAGATTATCAGACTGTAGTCTTGGGGAGGAAGGGGGAGGGAAGGGAGTGAGGGGAAAAAGTGTAAAATTCAAAACCTTACCCAAAAATGATAGGTAGAAACTCCTATTGTATATAATTGGAAAACAAATAAAATATTTATATAATAAAAAAATAAACTCAGGTCTTTCTGATTCTAGGCCTGGTGATGAAGTCATCTACCATATCAACTCCCTGGCTGAGCGTGTAAAATACTGCTTCTCTAAGAACTTTAGTAAAGAAATATATTATTTCTTTGGTATAATCCTCAGTTAATATTATGTATATGTTGATTTTGATTTTCTTTCTGCATTGACCTAGAATTGTATGGAATTGGGTTGTTTTTTGATAAAATTTATTTTTCTAATTTTATATATAATATCTCATAGGAAGGATTTTATTTTTGAAATATTAAATATTTAAATTAAACTTTTAGAATCATTAGGACTAAAAAGAAACAAAAACAATGATGTTTCTGGGTAATCTGGGCAAAGGATAATAAATATATATTCCTGTAATGTTCTTAGTGCTTAATAAATGTTTGTTAAATTTTAAAAGTTAACAGAAATAATAGGATAATTTGAATAGATGTCGAAAAAGTCTTTTACAAAATAGAGCACCTGATCCTTTTAAAAACACAAGAGAGTAAATGTTTTCCTTAAAATGATAAGCACTAACTATCTAAAACAAGTAGCAAACATGCAATGGGAATAAATTTGAAACATTTCCAGTAAGATCAGGGGTGAAACAAGGATGTCCATTGTCACCACTATTATTCAATATTGTCTTAGAAATATTAGCTTTAGAATAGGTAATAAGAAAACAAAGCTTTCACTCTTTGCAGATGATATGATGGTTGGTATATATTTAGAGAATCCTAAGAAATCAGTTAAAAATCTATTTGAAACAACAACTTTTACAAAGTAACAAGATATAAAATAAGGCCATATAAATCGTCAGCATTGCTATATATGACCACAAAGCTAAACAGCAAGAGATAGAATGAGAAATTCCATTTAAAGTAAGTGTAGGGACTTCCAGGCCAAAGCCAAGGTGGCAGCATGAAGCTAGCATGCTCCCAGAGATTTTCCCAACATAACATTAAATTAAGCTATGACACAGATATTAAAACTGCAGATCCCCCAAAACAGAAAATTGAAAAAAGTTTTCTACTGTAGACATCGTGGAGGATATTCAGTAAAGGTCTGTCTCTTCTGGTGAAAAAAGGGGCAATAAAGCCCAGTTTGGAGGGAGAGCTGGAAAGTTAGCTGGAGTCTTTTAGCCATAGAGCAGTTTGCTAGCATTGCTCCCTGCAATTAGATAGCAAACCAGCAGAGTGTCCCAACCCCAGATAAAGTCTGATCCCTGGGAAAGCAGGGAAAAAAGAGAGGACTGGGTTGGGAACAAACCACTGCACAAGCAAAGCCTAGATTGGAAGGAGAAAACAGACCTCTGCCAAGTCAATGCCTGGTCTGCAGAGGCAATATCTTGGCCAGTGACAAGCCAGGGTTTATACCCCAACCCTAGCACAAAAAGCTTGAATCTTTATTTAAAGTGAGCAAAAACAAAACAATCTAAAAGGTCTCTAACCATAGAATATAACTGTGGACAAAATAAAATTCTTGGGGGTCTACCTGCCAAGCCAAACCCTGATAATTCTATCTAGCTCTCCCTCCAAACTGGGCTTTATTGGCCCTTTTTTTCCCAGAAGAGGCAGACCTTTACCGAAGATCCTCCACGATGTCTACAGTTGAAAACTTGTTTCGATTTTTTCAGTTTTTGGTGGGATCTGCAGTTTTAATATATGTGTCGAAGCTTCCTTTAACATTATGTAGGGAAAAATTCTGGGAGCATGCTAGTTTCACAATGCCATAACAATGACAAAACACATTTCATACACATAAAGTCAGACCCAAACAATTGGAAAAATGTAAGTTGCTCATGGTGACAATTCTACCTAAATTAAATTACTTATCCAGGGCAATAACAAATTGTGAAAAAAATCTATTCTGCAAATCTAGAAAAAAAATAGCAACTAAATTCATCTGGAGTAACAAAAAGTCACGACTATGGATTGAATTAATGAAAAAAAGTGCAAAGAAAGGTGACCTAGCTGTACGAAATCCTAAACTATATTATAAAGTGACAGTTATTGAAACTGTCTAGCACTGGCTTAAGAAATAGAGAAGTGGATCAGAGGAATAGTTTCAGTACAAAAGAAACAGTAGCACATGACCATAGCAACCTACTATTTGATAAATCCCAATATTCCCTCTTCTGGTATAAGAACTCATTATTTAACAAAAACCTTTGGGGAAAACTAGAAAATAGTATGGCAAAAGAGTAGGCATAGACCCATATCTCACACCTTATGCTAAGATAAGGTGGAAATGGTTCAGGATTTAGACATAAATGGTGATATCATCAACCAACTCAAAAAAGGAAGAGTTTATCTGTGTTATCTATTCAGTGGGGAGAACTTTATAACTTAAACAAGAGATAGAGAACATTATAAATTGCAAAATGGATAATTTTAACTAGATTAAATGAAAAGGTTTTGGCACTAACAAAGTCAATGCATCCAAGTTTAGAAGGATGACAGGAAAGAATTTTCATAATTAGTGATTGTGAAAACACTCATTCCTAAAATATTATAGAGAACTGAACTGAGTTAAATTTCTAATAATAAAAATCATTCTCCAACTGATAAATGGCCAGGGGACATGAACAGAAGTTTTGCCATGAATAAATTAAAACTATCTATAATCATATAAAAATGCTACAAATCATTATTGATCAGAGAAAACAAATTAAAACAACTCTGGAGGTACCATCTCATACCTATCATATTGGCAAAGATGACATAAAATGAAAATGATCCCTTTGGGAGACGATTGGGAAGACTCAGACATTAACGTATTTTTTGGGTGGAGTTGTGAACTGATCTAGCAGTTCCTGAGAGCAATTTGCAACTATGCTCAAAAAGTAAGAAAATTGTGCATACCCTTTGATCCAGTAATACCACTACTAATTCTATATCATAAAGAGATCTTTAAAAAGTGAGAAAAGACCTACATGTATAATAATATTTATAGAATTTTTTAATAGCAGCAAAAAATCAGAAATTGAGGGAGTGGACTTCAACTGATGAATGACTGAACAAGTTATGGTATATTAATGTTAAGACATACTGTTGTTCTGTAAGAAATTATGAGCAGTTTAATTTTAGAAAAGCCTGGAAAGACTTGCATAAACTGATGCTGAGTAAAGTCAGCAGAACCAGTAGAACATTGTACATTTTAAGGGCCATTTCATTAAATGAATCAACTATACTGTACACACTTCCTCTCAGTAGTTAATTGAATCTGAGTGATATGTTATGGAAAATGCCATCATTCAGAAAAAAACAAAAAACAAGCAAAACAAAACAAACTATGGAGTCAGAATAAAGAACAAAGCATACTATGTCCACCTTTTAAAATTTCTTTTATTATTTTCTATCATTATCATGATTTTCTCCTTAGTTTTGATTTTTTCCACAAAATGATTAATATGTAAATATATTAAACATGATTATACATGTATAATTTATACTGGATTATTCACTGACATGGAGAGGGGGAAGGGGAGGAAGCATGGTAGAAAACTGAATCTCATAAACTTGCAAAAGGATAAATGTTTAAAACTATATTTTCAGTAATTGGAAAAAATTAAATAAAAATAAAAGCAAAAAAAAAGAAACTCCAGTAATAATGATAACAACAGCAAAAGCTCCCAAACTCCAAACGAATATAGGAGGAAGAAGGGTCCCCCCCAAAAAAAGGGCCTAGGGACAAATGGGAGAGAAATCTCAGAAAGTTATTCAGTGCTGGAGAGGTCACATGTGTTAAGTGTAGGGGAGGTGAAGAAAATTAAAAAGGGGAACTTCCTTACTTCCAGGAAGATAGAAGAAGAATTGGTGGAAGACTCAAGCATCTCTATATATGCTTCTGCTTGATAGAACATCATAGCCAAGTTAATGGAATGATGGAAATTGTAACAGAGGAGGACATTGGTATAGACAGGGGCTAAACCATTAGAAGAGGAACTATGGCTCTATAAATGTCATCACCCCAGGAAAATCTTAGTTGTACTTTCTTATTCAAGATTCTGAATTTTAGTGCATGTCTGTATGATAGATTAAATGGGGGAAAAATTTCACATCTCTCTAACATTCTTAAAATTTTTCTCTTGCAGGTTTCACAATTTGATTCAAGCAAGTGACAGATTAGGTTCTGAAACTGGATTCATGAAAGAGAGTCATCATAACATCCCAGTGTAGTTGAATTGTCATATTGTTATGCTATTCATTTCAAAATCTTGCCAAGCTTCTAGCATAGTATATATCCTTATTTCTAATTGAAAGCAACACTTCTTTTCCATTGTTCAGATCCAAGGCAAATTTGTCTTCTTTTTTTTTGTTTGTTTGCTTGTTTTTTTTGTTTTCAACTCAAGGTTATAGTCTCTTAAAAAAACTGATTCCTTAAGATTGGATCAAGGTTTTGTTTTATTGCTGTTGTTGCTCAATAAATAATGAATCATTAGAGGGAGACACCCTTAGTTGCTAAGAGGCTAGCCACCAGGCATAAACTGCAGTTGTAGATAAACTCAAGAAAATAACTGCCTGATGTAAAATAATGGCATTAAGAAAAAAGAACACAACTAGGAGCTTTCTATATAGAACCATGTCTGCCACAATCCTTAAATCCCAAAGAAATATAAAAATGGAAAAATGAGTAGAAATCATCTTTGTTTTTTGCATTTAAGGAGATCATTCTTCACCCAAAGATTTGCAAATTGCACATTCATAAATGCATTTTATTATTATGTCATTAATTTTCATTATAACAGATAGTTTTGAGTAATTGTAACTGATGATTTTCTATTGAAATGTTGACAGTACCTAAGAATGGAGAGAGTACATTGATATTTTTAAACAACATTAAACAACTCAATGGAGGAGACTCTCTCAGTGTACAATTTACTCTCTAATTTTGTGTCAGCTACCTGGAATGTGGCAATAAAATTTTGGGGTATCTTGATTTGCTGACAGAACCTTAATTCTAGGGATATTGAACATATCTAGATTACAAGCACATGACTTGGTATATATAATGTAAATGGAGGAGAAACAGCAGTGTAATAGATTTGGAATTTTGTTTTCTGAAGAAAAAAATCATCTTGCAGTATTGGACAATAATTGTAGACATTTTCATATATATTGAATGTACAAAAATGCAAGGCAAAAGGAGATAGGTATAGAATTGGTATAGATTGGTATAGAATAAGACTACCACAGCTTAACAGATACAGATTACCATGATAATGTCATGGTAAAACAGTCAAGTGAAATTCTCAAAAAGATGTACTGAAAAAAGTTATAAACGACCATTTCATCATTCAGACACTTGAAGTCTCTATAATACTTAAGAATGTCATCTTTTGTGTAGTGTCTCTCTGCCAAGCCTCTTATTGAACACTCAAACCAGTTTATTTACTATTGAGACTATAAGAACAAAATCAGCATGTACCTTTCAAACCTTTTTCTACTTTGATGAATTTCATTGATCTACTTCCAATGTCTCCTCTTCTTTCTTTCATTTTTCATATTTATTCATATGTTTTTTTATTATAAGCCCACAAGACAGACATCTTTATGTTCCTTAAATCTTTGCATATGAAGCCCCAAGCCTTAGGGATGTTTTGTAACAATAGAAGATTTTTGTTGTCATTGCCACTTCTTCACCAGCCCAACCAAAATGTAGTTAGATCTAAGTAAAAATCATATTTTTTCCTTGTGGTGTATTTGGTTTTAAATTAAATACTGAAATGTCTCACATCTAATGATGTGAAATGTTGAATTTTTTTTTACAATAAAGAAATAATACTTCATTTTATTTTCCCTGCTTCACAAAAAGCAAGCTCAGGTTAGAAAGTTGCTCACGTAATTCATATAACTAATCTGTGAGAATGAATATCTATTTTCTACCCATCTTTTTTCTAGTAGTCAGAGATTATAGCCTGAAATTAAATACTAGAAAATACTATTTTTCTGCATTTAAATATTTTGAAAAGCAAGATTTATATCAATAACTTCAGCCCTGCCTAAGGCAGAGAATGGAACCAAATGTTCTTTGAGTTCATTCTTTATTTAGAGGAGTTATTTAAATGTTGCTATGATTTATTTAAGCATTTCTTCCTGTTTAAAATTTAAAGTTCAGTAGATAGGTATGATTTTACATACAATAATTCAAATAGATATTCTTCAAAAGATTTTAATTTACTTTTTATCACAGTCCTACATGTTGCTCTAACCCAATCTGATTCAACAAGTCTGATTCTCATAAGGTGTTGGGCAAAGAACTGAAGATGTGAAGACCTGATGAAAAATAAACTCTTTTCTTAAAGCGGTTTCCATTCTCTGAGGGAATTTCATCATGTAATTGACCAAGTATATGAATGATAATTTGAGGAAGGAGGGAATATGAAAAAATTAGTGTCCTGAAGAAAGCCTTTTCATAGATGGTGAAATATGAAATAATGATAGAATGGAGACAGGTGCTTTAAGAGGTGGAAATGAATATTGAGTGAATTCAAAGTATGATTAGAAGGGACATGAGGGCAAGAGGAAAGAGGTGCCCTATAAAAATACACAGAAGTGAGAAAATAGAAGGCTGGTTTAGGAGAAAATCAAGTAAGCTAATATGAGAAAAACACAGAGCGTAGAAGAGAGATTAATGTGAATTAATGCAAGAAAGATATGCTCCATAATGAAACCCCCTCCTAGCTCACAATGATGCTTTATGTCTATATAAAATCAGGGGAAAAATCTTGTTGAGAAAACTTTAATCTTCCAATTAAAGACAGGATGGTCTATGAAGTGAGCTTACCGAGGTTAATTTGTTCTCTATATGTGTGTGATATGAAAAAGCAAGACATTGGTTACCAAATTGGCTGCATTCACAGATAGCTCTAATGTAATTTGGATTTTTCTCCAATTCTAGCTTCAGATAATGTAGTAACAAAAGGATCTATTCTCTCACTCTGTATGTCTCAGGTCTGCTATTGCAGAATTGAAAATTCGTTAATTGAACTATATTTGCCATGAGACTATAGACAAGGAGCATTAGAAAACAGGTTTAACAAGCTAAAGGGTATATTATTGACAATGAATGCAAGTAAATATACATTATATATTGCATATATATATATATATATATATATATATATATATATATATATATACATACATATAAATATAAGAGGGGAGAGAGAGAGAGTGTTCAGGAAAAACATTCCCAATGATGGACATTAACATGAAAGACACACTGTCAAAGTTAACTGTAGATTACTACCATTTTCTAAATAAAAGGAGAACCAGACTACCAACTTTTGGAGAGGTAGAGAAAATGTTACCTTTTATTACTGTCAAATGCAGCAGTGAACATAATAGGAGACTACTGAATGAGTTGCTTTTCAATAATGGAATTTTAAGGACATCCATTCCTTGTTGAAAAGGAATTAGAAATATAAGGGAGAGATATGTACTCTGTATTTGCTTTATATAATGAATTCATCACCCCTAGAAAAGATGACCTTTCTTTCTCTTGCCTGATTGTCTGAAAAAAACGTAGACTTAATAAGTGTTCATTTAGATTATAATGAAGTGAAGAAAATTACATAATTACACTGTGCCATCTCAGGAAGCATCCCACTGTTTAGGGGTATACAAATTGATATAGAGAAGGACCAAATGTAAAGGGTGTGGATAAACTTCAACAATCTTCTGTGCTTAGTTACTTGGGAACCTAGCTCCTACAATCCTATAATATGCTCAATACAGTGTGATCCAGTAACATACCATCAGAGTTTATGTTCTTTGCATTCAGAATGAATACTCTCTATCTGAAAAACACATAATTCATAATTTTTTGATGTTTGAGAAGACAATGTTTATTTGCCTGAAGCAAAATGGTTAAGTAAGCATAGGTGCTCTAAGGCAGAGATTCTTAACCATTGTTGTGTCATGGTTCCCTTTGGCAATCTGTTAAAGGCTATGGAAACTTTCTCAGTATAATGTTTTAATGTACATTAAAATATATAAGATTACAAAGGAAGTCAATTATTTTCAAATTTTCAAAATTTGAAAAACCAGGGATTAGAGAGGGGAACCTGAGGTTTAGAATTCATATCTTGTATAATGATGCAAACAACTAAACGCACATTTTTTGAAATGGCATTGGATATATACATTAGTTTAGGAAAAATTGCATATGAAGACAGATACTATCAGCCTCCAGGGAAAGAACTGAAAAATAGAAATTTGTTTAAAGTGATTTCATACACACACACACACACACACACACACACACACACACATATACATATATATATATATATATATATATATGTACATATAAATTTTTAGATCTAATGGGCAGGGGGAGGGAAAATGGGAAAAAAGTAAAGAAAAAATTACATGAAAATATTATATATTTAAAAGGAACATCAAGAGATATATAATAGATTTTAGGTTCCATATAGTTATCATCTTTTTTCTATTCTGCTGTTACAGAAATGCTTACTTTATTTCTTAAGAAGAAAATAAATTAAATTTAAAAATGAAGAAAAAATTATTAAATGTGTACTTTTTACCAGACTCTAGGGCTGGTCTCATGAGGATTGGATTCTCAGAAATTTAACACTCACTAGCTGTGTGTCCTTGGGGAAATCACTTAACCCTGATTGCCTCACATCCAGGGCCATCTCCAGTTGTTCTATCATAAATGGCCACTGGACCTAAATGAAGAGAGGAGAGGAGAAAGTGAGGCTGGTGACTTAGTGCAGTACCCCCTCACTCAAATCCAGTTCACTTGTTTGTCAATGTATCACCTCCCTCTGTCATGATCATCTTCAAGAATGAAGGACAAGTATCACCATTATAAATCCTAGACTAAAACTGGCAATACAAAGACAAAAGTGACTGACGTCAAGAAGCTTTTTTGTTTTAATGGTAACAATATTTACATTCATGTATAAACAAAATAGATACAATGTAATGGCAGAGATAATACTAGTAATTTGGGGAGTTAGGAAAGCTATCATGGAGAGGGTAGAGTTTAAACAGAATCATGAAGCAGCCAAAAGTAGAGTGAGATAAGGAAGAAATATCTTCCAGGTATGGAGTTCAACTGACACAAAAGCATAAAAATGAGAAATGGAGTGCCTCTATTTGGGGAAACAGTTATAAGGCCACTTTGGGTGGATCAATATATAATAAGAATAGAAAGGTAGGTTAGACCAAGATTAGAAAAACTTTACATACCAAATCAAATTTGTATTAGATCCTAGAGATAATAGGGAACCCATGGAGTTTATTGAAAGGAAAAGCCAATGATCAAGTTTGCAATTTAGAAGATTCATTTTAGGGGGTATGTGGACAATTGATTGGGGTGGGAGCAAACTTCAAGCATTGAGTATAATTAGTGAATGCTTACAATCATCAGATCGAGAGGCAAGGGCCTTAAACTAGGTAGGCTGTCATGTGGCTAGAGAAGAGGAGGCATGCAAGATTTCTGAAATAGATATCATTAGATTTGGAGACTAGTTATTAATGAATGAAAATGGAAATTCAAGAATAACACTGAAGTTGGAAATCTCTGGAGTAAGAAATAGTGGTGACCTAAATGAAAATATGGAAGTTCAGAAATGTGGGTTTCAGGGGGAAAATAATGAGTTTTGGCCACTGGACCTAGATAATGTTGTTGTTGTTGGATATATATCACTTGAGATACCTGCAGAATATTCTATTTGAAATGTCCAGTAAGTAGTTGGTGATTTGATGCCTACCCTATGAAGTGTTTATGAAACTGATTTTTATAATTATAAGAATTAGTACTTTTTATTTTTAGATATGGACTAGTGATTTGTGTGTAGTTCCAGAAATGCCAGACAAAAGTCATTAGCATCTTTCCTGTTTTTCTATGGTGATTATATACATTCTGGATAATCTGCATGTCCTGGTTGTTAGCAAGCAAGGTAATATCAGTAATTTGTCTAACTTATTTCTAGTACAATTACTCTTCTCCCCCATCCCCCCCAAAAATTAGGTTAGTCTAGGATGACCTGCTGTTTATGAAATGAGGCTGAGTTTTACATCATTTTTGTTTGTTGTTTTCCTTTTGTTTTGCTTTTAGGAGGAAAAAAAACACTTCCAAATATCTTAAACTTTTTCATGTTATCAGAGTCTAACTTAGCAACTTACACTTTAAATGTTTCACTATTTTCCCTTTCTCAAAACTTTAAATGACATTTGCCCCCCTCTAGTACTGTAAAGTACTGTAGTACTGTAAAGTAAAACTACTCCTGTTCCTGTTATTAATAGTGGTTCATTAGCTGCCTCTGCCAAGTACTTGAAAACTATATTATATAGTTTTTATGGTGACAAGTTCATTGATGATAACTAGGAGTTGTTTGAGCAATACCTCATTTATCTTGTTCTCCTTTTTTTGTTCTCTTTTATTCTATTGTTCCCAGTCCAAAAATCATTCTACTCAAAAGTCACATATTCCCAAACTCAAATTGATTCCTGATTGTATCAATGTTGATATTTCCCCAACCATGACAGACCATGTTTACAAATCCTTTTCACAACAAATCCATATTGTTTCATTAAACCAAGTAGTTCACCTATGTGAACTTCTCAAATTCTCTGGATATTGCAATGATGCCAATGAAACATACCAACATGCACTATGTGACAAGAAATTCAGTGAAGGAAGGGAGAAAAAAAGAAAAAAAGTTAAAAGTCTTGCTCTATTTCGGAAGACAGGATATATTTCTGAACATAAAATATAAATACTTAAATGATGAAAAGCAGTCTTAGTGAACAAACACAATGGCAGTTAAGGGAAGCCAAAAAAGGCTACTTGAAGGAGATAGAGCTTCTAAATTTATAGCAAATATAATAAAATGACTATTTTATCCAAACAAATTTTTATATTCAACACCATCCCAATTAAATTACCAAAAAATATTAAACTAAAAAAGGCAAAATTCATTTGGTAAAAGAAAAGTCTAGAATATCAAATAAAATAATATAAATTGTAAAGGAAAGTTGTTTAGCAATACCAGATATTCAATTAAATTATGACAGAAATGATCAAAATCATGGGACACTTATTTAGGGGAAAATATGCTCATAAGAGATAGAGGGCAAAGTTTTGAATAAAATGAATAATTTTGATTTCAAGAAATTTAAAAGTTTTTACAAATTTAGCAACTGTGACCGAGATCAGAAGGAAGATGGAAAATTGGAGAGAAATGTTATAAATAGTTTATAAGATAAAGAGTCTCATATCTATAAAATATAAAGATCTTGCCAAATTCTATAAGAATTGTATAAGAATCAAATGTAACTATTTGATAAATGGCTAAAAGATATGATCAGCTATTTTCTGAAGAACAAAGCAAAATAAATTATAATCATATGAAATAAAGCTCTAAAGCATTATTGGTTAGAGAAATGAAAATTAAAACAAATTCAATACATCATTTTACACCTAGATATTGGTTAAAAATGATGAGAAAGTGACAATTGGAAAGGATTATGGAAAAAAATTGGGACAATAATTCATTGTTAATGAAATCATGAACTGATCCAATCATTTTTGTAGAGCAATATAGAATTATGCTCATAGTTATTCAAATATTTTGATTACACACACACATATATATATAATGAGATGTTATATAATTGGAACATCAAGGGGGATATTATAGCTGGATGGTACACTGTAGAAATTATGTGCAAATGAGAAGACTGAAAAAGGAGGAAAAAAGTGAAGTGGAAAAGATCTTTACTTAGAAAATGAAGGATTTTATGTTTTGATCCTAAAGATAACTTTTATTTTGAATATATTATGTATGAGATTCCTATGAGACAGAGAAACTATTCACTGGAGGAACCTGAAAGCAAGTAAGAATTGAACTCTTCATTTTTCCCATGATTACCCATTGTCATCATACTATGCCCCCGATCAATGGTTCCTTCCCTTTTTGGAATTTCTTGTTGCTCTCAATATATCTTTTATTTTTAAATGCCACCTGTTTTCATTAGTATTCATCAGCAACCTCAATTCATTCTGGGTTCTAGCATCCCAGATACTAGTCTTTGAAAAATAAGCATTGTTGGAACATTAGAATATCCCCATATATATTTTCAAACAAAGAGATTTTGAAATGAAATAAGATTTCTCATAGCATAACAGAAAATGATATAAAAATATTATTAAAAAAAGGAAAGAACTGTCAAGGCTTTTAATTAATGAGGAGCAGTAATATTAAGTAATATGTTCCTTCCTACATACTACCTATCTTCTTACTCCAGTGGAGGCCCTTTATAATACTGACATATGAGGAAGACTATTACCAAATTTTGCATAAAACCACTTCTTTCATAGACTTAAAGTATTTTCCATCAGGCATTTCTTTAAATGTATTGATATTTAGAGGAATATACTTGAGATATGATCTATAGACTAATATTATGAATCAGGAGAGTCTACTATCTTGGGGAAGGAGGAATTTGCATTTGAAACAACTAATAATAATCATATAGGCAGGGAATAAGTAATTTTATAGTACTTACTATGTACCAGTAATATGTTAAGTGCTTTACAAATACCTTATTTGATCATCATAATGGCCCTGTGAGAAGATACTGATATTATACTCATTTTATAGTAAGGGAAACTGAAGTAAATTAGATTCAGAAACTTGACCAGGGTCAGAAAGTTAACAAAAATCCAAGGCCAGATTTGCACTTCAATCTTCTTGACTCTCAAGCAAGTCTAATGTCTGTAATATACAGATACTCACATGGAAGGATTCTTATTTCCCAAAAATGTCTGCTGGCAATTGTCATGCAAAATTCCTCCAAATATATCTTTCAATTTGAAAGATCAATATATAAAACTTCATGGGGTGTGATCAACAATTATATTTTGACCCTCTCTACCAATTGCTCTGAACTGATATGAAGTGTGAAAGTGTGATGGTATGTACAATTATCATAGTGCTCTAGGATGTGAAGTGCCTATTGCTTAATCCACAATGTAAATGGACAAGTTGTTCTCCATGGGCTACCTTCACATAGCTACCATCAACCCCTCATCTACACTGAACAGTTGAGGCAGCTGCCATAAAAAATAGGATGTGGAGATGGGGGAACTCTTGGGCAAAATAGCCATGGTGCTGAGTCCTGTAGTCATGGTTTCCAATCTGATTTCTGCCATCAGTAATGTGGAGCGGAGAGCACTTCTTTGTATGGACAGACCATCATTTACATTGTTCCTACTCTTGACTTGATACTGTGGCCCTAGAGGGTTAATTGGGAGTCTAGGGCAAGGAGACACTTTCTTTGTATGGGATTTTATTGCTTTGTTCATTTTTTGTCAGTCATTCTAATTTCCATATAGACCTTATTTTTTTGTTGTTATTTTGTTTTGTATTTCCAATTTAAAAAAATGTTTTGTATGTTCAGTTAAAACAAAATAATTGCAAAAAGTATCAGGTGAACATGGGTAGATTTAACTAATAAAATAAAAAATGACATTTTCCCTAAATTAATCTATTTATTTGGTGCCATACCATACCAATCAAACAACATAAAATTATTTTAAAATGCTTGAAAAATAACAACAAAATTTATGTAGAAGAACAAAATCAAGAATATCAAGGGGATTCCTGAAAAATGCAAAAGAAGGTGGCCTAACCATACCAGATCTAATACTATATTTGTAAAGAAGTACTTGTTAAAACTCTTAGCTAAGAAATAGGGCGGTGGATCAGTAGAGTAGGTTAGGTTTACATGATAAAATAATCAATAACTAAATTAATCTATTTATAGTTCAGTAAACTCAAAGACTCCAAATTCTGGGTGAAGAACTTACTGTTTGACAAAAACTGCTGGGAAAACTGGAAAATAATACAGTGGAAACTAGATAAAGATCAACATCTCATACCATATACAAAGATGAGGTCAAGAATGGGTGAAGGATCTAGCATAAAGTATGTTAAATAATAATAAACCAATTAAAAGAGCAAAGAAACATTTAACTGTCAGTTTTATGAAGAGGAGAATGAATGTCCAAAGAAGAGATAAAGAAATAATTTTAATAACATTAAAATTTAAAAATGTTTCTACACAGATCACACCAACTAAGATTAGAAGAAAAACAGAATCTGAGAAATAATTTTTACAGTCATTGATTCTAATAAAGCTCTTATTTATAAAATATATAAATTGAGTCAAATTTATAAGAGTATGTCATTCACTGCTTCATAATTATTAGCAAGCAGTTTTCAGATGAAGAAATTAAAGCTATCCATAATCAGAAGAAAAATGTTCTAAGTTACTCTTAATTAGACAAATGTAAATAAAAACAAATCTGAGGTCCACCTCATACCTCTCAGATCAGTGAATATGACAGAAAATGGAAAAGATAAATGGTGGAAGGGATGTGGAGAAAAGTGGAACACTAATGCCATTGGTAAAGAGTCATTTGGAACTTTCTGGAGAGTAATTTGAAATTATGCACAAATGACAATAAAACGTGGTCTTGATATCGTGAGACCCTTTGTTTTAGCAATATCAATACTACTAGATCTGTATTCCAAAGAGCACAAAAAGGGGAAAAGACCCACATGCATAACAATATTCATAGCTACTCTTTCTGTGGTGGCAAAGAATTGGAAATTGAGGTGATCCCCATCAGTATTAGAATGACTGAACAAGTCATAGCATAACAATACCAGTGGAATAGGGACAGCTAAGTAGTACAGTGGAAGAGCACAGTCCTAGAATCAGGGAGACCTGAGTTCAATTCCAATTTCAGATGCTTAATAATTGCCTAGCTATGTGTCCTTGCACAAGTCACTTAACCCCATTGCCTTAAATAATTTTTTTTTAAAAAGAATATAATGGAGTATTATTTCTCTATAAGAAACCATGAGCAGGGGCAGCTAGGTGGCATAGTGGATAAAGCACCAGCCCTGGAGTCAGGAGTACCTGGGTTCAAATCTGGTCAGAGACAGTTAATAATTACCTAGCTGTGTGGCCTTGGGCAAGCCACTTAACCCTGTTTGCCTTGCAAAAAGAAAGAAAGAAAGAAAGAAAGAAAGAAAGAAAGAAAGAAAGAAAGAAAGAAAGAAAGAAAGAAAGAAACCATGAGCAGACATATTTCAGAGAAAATCTTGGAAAAAATTTTATAAACTAATACTGAGTTAAGTAAGCAAAACCAGAATATTGTACACTTTAAAAACAACATTTTTCCATGATCAACTATGATGGACTTGGATTTTCCCATAATACAGTGATCAAAGACAATTCTAAAAGGCTTGCAGTGGAAAATGCCATCCACATACAGAGAAAGAACTGTGGATGTGAATGCAGATCAAAGCATACCATTTTTACCTTTTTTACCTTTGTTTTTTGCTATTCCCATCTTATTTTTTTCCCTTTTGTTTGATTCATCTTTCACAGAGTGAATAATTTGGAACTATTTGTAACACAGCTGTACATGTATACCTAAATCAGATTACTTGCTATCCTAAGGTAGGAAGAGGAGAAAACTTTACAAAAATGAATGCTGAAAATTTTCTCCATATATAATTGGAAAAAATGTAAAATATAAAACCAAGTGAACAGCAAACATAGAACAAAACAAGCAAAAAAAAAATTCTTTCTTTACTGGTTCCTTGTTCTGCCTATCAAAGTTAAGGTTTCCTACAGTGAAGTCTACATCAATTCTCATTTACCTTCTTCTCCCTTTACTTTTGTCAAATCAAGAGTTTGAAATTCAATTACTAATTTGTGGTACTTATTAGCTTTAGGATTATGGGGATGTCTTTTAATCTCTCTAAACTTTGGTTTCCCATCCTGAAAATCGGGAGGAAGGGAATACATATTTAAATGAAGTCACTATGTTCCCAGGCACTATATTGCTACTATTCCCATTTTATGGTAGAGGTTACTGGGAGAAGGCACATTTAAGTTATCTGCTCGTTGTCACACAGCCTGAACCTGTCTGAGAATGGATGACCTTTGGTTTTTCCTCACTTCAGGCCCAGCTCTCTATCCACTGTGTCACTCGCTTATGCAGGGCATGGATAATGAAGTGTCAGGTATGTAGTAAGAAAGAATAAGTTCAAATCCAGCCCCATATACTTTCTAGCTGTGTGACCTTTGACAAATAGCCTTGTATGTCTCAGTTATCTTTTCTGTAAATTGAGCTAGAGAAGGAAATATATCTCTTGTATCTTTGCCAAGAAAATTTCAAATGGGAACAGTAAGATCAAGCACAATTGAAAAAACTAAACAAATGTTTAAACTACTCCAAATTACCCAAAATATATTGAGGTTATGTGGCTATACATTAGTGTATGTCACAGATTTAGAATTTAAAATCAATCCCAATTTGGAAACCAATTCTTTAGCTACTATGTCATATTGCTTCTACTAACTCAACAGAAGTGTAAAAATTAAACTTTCTGGCCTTTTTTGATGGCCACCAACTCATTCTTTTTAACTGTGTTCCTAATGTGTACCATAGTCCTTTCAAAGTCCTAATCTCTCTTTCTCTATTCCTTTATGGGCTTCCTTGCTGCTATCCCATTCCTCCTTTCTCTCCTTCCCTTGTCTCTCTACACAGTATAAATTCTGCTAATTCAATAGTTGGCACTGTGCCCCTAAATGGTAACTTTCAATATTTTATTAGATAACAAAATTGAGAGCTGCCTAAGGATCCCAGGAGAAGGCTATCCCAATTCAGTGTAACCTCTAAGCACCATTTGGGTAGGCAATTAAATAGGATCACAGTGGGAGGGGTCCCACAATGTTATTTCTGCAACTAGGGTGTGAAGAGATGTCTGTTTTGTTTCTCCTTTTTGCTTTGAGCATAGCCATGGGGTCTAGCAGTCGTTTGGTCCTGGTACAGCTGGCTTCTCACTTTCATGTTTATTAAAAACTAACAAGGAGCATTAAGTAGCTCCTTGTTTAATTTCGCATAGAAGAGCAATAGTTTCAAGGAGCCCACTGGTAGAAGGCTGTTTCAATGTGCATTTGTGTCATGTATGTGACAGAGTAAAAAGTTTTGTTGCTTTTTTAATATGACTGGATATACCATGGATTTTTTTTGCATTTTTTAAGTAAAATATCTAATCAGAAAGCACTGGACCAGGGGAGGAAGAAGTGAATTGAGTTAGTTGGTAAGTGACAAAGGACAGTATTTGTCAACCTTCTTTTGGGTTTAGTGTTTTGTTAGTGTGGCATTGAGGGTCTACAAAATGACCCCTGTCCCTTGCCTTCCCCATCTGCTGGGCTTGCATTATCCTGTTCACATTTATCATTTATCTGGAAGTATTTGTAATTCCATGCATCATACAGTTCTGAGTATTCAGATATGCCCATGAGTTCCTCTACTCATTAATTGCTGTGGAAACCTGTGAAGGTCAAAGAAATGAACTTTTTTTTAAAAAATTAAATTTAATAGCTGGAGGGGGATTTAGAGATTATTTATTCCAACATCCTCACTTTTCAGAAGAGAAAACGATATCTGCAAAGTAATTCGTTCATGTTTATACTGGAAGTAATGAAGGATTTAAACCCTAGGCATCCTATTTTAAATTAAGTACTTTTTGCACCAAACAATCTCTTCCACATCACAGACTAGAGACATTTAGTTCTGGAAGGGCCTTCAGAAATATTCTAATACCTCTCATTCATTTGAAGAAACTAGAGAAGCTGATTCATCCATAGTCACAAAACTTGCCAAGTGAAGAACCAAAGTCATTTATTAATAAACTTACACTAAAACATATTACCTCTCTGGATAAGAGGAATATAAACAAATGTCTTAGAGAAAATCTGCTTATAGGTTTAATAATGATCCCATATTCTCTGGCAAGGCAGATTATAGGTAAACAAAATATCCTTATTCTGTGATATTTATACTATTTTGTCTCTCTGATATTCCCAATATCATTGACTATTCTACATAAATTCAGACATCTATTATTCTTTCTGCTTTTTTCCCCTTTCTTCTGTCTTTCCATCAAACCTTTCTACTCTCCTTTAGCCATTTTATCTTCCCATCTATTCACTTCCTTTCTCAAATTATCTTACTTTATGTCTTCTGTTTGAATTCAGATGACTCTGGAGGAGAAAGTGAGACTGTTAACTTTACACAGCCCTGCCTCACTTAAATCCAATTTATTTGTAAATCATAATAAAACCTTCTTGATGTCACTGATCCTCTTCAAGAATGAAGGACAAATAGCAATTCATGTCCTTTAGATACTGGCTCCTTCTCCTAAAGAAATGCCTTGTGAAGTGAATGAACTCTAATACTTTTAAATAATAATGATGAGCTGCCTAGAGCTTTTCTCATAAACATTGTTTTTTAAGTTTGGCAAGGCCAACAAAAATTGTAAATTTCATAGAGTTTAGAATCATACTACACCCAAAGATCATTGATTTAAATCGCTGTGTCAAGTGTAATACTGACCTATAACATTTTATTTCTCGAACTTAATGACTCATTATGCACAAAAAGAATAAAATCATAGAATCATGGAATTTTAGAACTCAAAAAGATCATGAAGACATCTATGCTATTATCCATTTTGGAAATGAAGAAACTGAGTAATAAAGACATGAAAATGATTTAGCCAAGGTTAAATGTACAATTCAGGACTTCCAGTCAATGCTCCTTCTACCACACAAACACCCCCATCTTACTTTTTTAAAAAAAGTATTGGTTTATTTGAATTTTGTCCAGGCTTCCTTGTTTTAGATTTGTTGTACAAGTTCCAGAACCAAGGGATAGAAAATGAGAGCAAGAAATGACTTGTAGCTGAATAAAAATAAGGTCAAGATAATGAATATTCTCATTCTCTAATTTTTATACAAGTCAAGGACTCTTTCCAGAGTTTACCAGGATATTTAGTGGTCACACAATATTAATCAGAATTCTATCACAAATAACATGAAGAATAATGTGAATATATATTTAAGGAAAAGTCCAGTAACTCATTTACTGTTCAGATTCTTTATTTTAAAGCAAGGCATTTTTGCCATAGGTCACAAGAGAAACAAAGGGCTTTCTGAAGACTAATTGTTATTGTTATTTGCAATAGAACATATAAAATTTATATTAATGAATTACTGCTTTTAACCAAGACCTTTAGAGTATTAAGTTGATACATAAGATTAGAAAAATTCCTGTCCAGGATTGAAGTCAATAATGCTGTATCTGGTAAAGGCTTTTGAAGAAAGAAGGCATGACTTTTTATGTTTCCCAGGAAAAAAAGGTGCTTAACTAGGTCAAAATAATAAGAAAAAGGTCAATTTTATGTCCTCTAAGAAAAATGACTTAGATATGCTGTCTAAGTATAATTAAAAATCTCAGGTAGTATAAACATTCAAACAAATCCATTCTTATTGATATTTCAAGTTCAACCCTCCCATTCCTTGAACTCCTATAACATTTTGAAGTCAATGCCATTTATAATAGATGTGTGGATGAACTATATTTCCCATAATGCTTAGAGACAAGAGGATTCCATTTTATGGGAGAATGGGGAAAACTGACTTCTCTAAACCACATTTCTTAGAAGTCTCTGTCCACAGTGTGCTGCC
This sequence comes from Macrotis lagotis, assembly GCF_037893015.1. Taxonomy (NCBI): domain Eukaryota; kingdom Metazoa; phylum Chordata; class Mammalia; order Peramelemorphia; family Peramelidae; genus Macrotis; species Macrotis lagotis. The sequence goes on from NC_133658.1 coordinate 632,167,669, forward strand.
ACCAAGCACTCTAATTGCCCATGTAGCCTCTGCTTCACAGGAAATAAGAGTTTTTTGCCCAAGTTGATGTAGAAAACCATGACACCAGAGGATAAAATTTGGTCTTTAGCAATGATATTATGAATTTGTTCTGACTATCTTCCTCTCCTGCCATGTGAGGGATCACTCAATCAATCAATAAGTATTTATAAGTGCCTACTAAGTGGCACCTTATTAACTTGTAAACTTATGCAGATGAAAAAGGAAAGAGACTCTTCCCTTGATAAATTTATATCCTAAGGGAGTATATATAAGTATGAAGAATATAACATATACAAAAAAAATTACTGGAATTTGGAAAGGTAGAACATTCCCTAAGGGGTGGAGAGTCAGGAACGGCTTCGAGTAGAAGGAAGAACTTGTGGTGAGTCTTTATGTCTTTATTGTGAAAGAAAGAGCTGAGAAAAGAAAATATTTCAGGCATCAAGGACACTTAGGGCAAAGAAAAAGAGAAATAGATGATGGCTATGGGTAGGCCAGGAGGTAGTTCAGTATGGCTCATTCTTTAGCTTGGGGAGTATAATGAGACAGTAAGAATGGAAGGAGAAAGTTTATCAAGAAATGATAAATGTTAAACTGATGAATTTACAGTTGATTCTGCTGGAAATAGATAATCCCTGAAATTTATTGAGCAAGGGGTACCATGATTAGACCTACATTTTAAGAAAGTCACTATTATAGCTTTATAGAGGATAGAGTGAAGTGAATAGACTTTTGAGGCAAGAACACAAAATAGGTAACTATTTTTTTTTTACTGGGTACTTTTAATTTTTATATTTCATTCCATTTTTCCAATTATGTGTAATATAATCTTTATTTTTTTAATTTTGAGTTCCATATTTTTCCTCATTCTATCCTTCCAGTGTCATTAAGAATGCAAGCATTTTGAGATAATTGAAATATGTAAGTCCATAAACAATTTAATTTCATATTGATCATGTTGAAAAAAAGAAAAGAGACCAAAAATTATTTTAAAAATATATTTCAATCTTCTTTCAGACTCTATCAGTTCTTTCTCTGGTTATAAATAGCATTTTTATCATGAGACCTTTAATACTGTCTTGCATCATTGCATTGCTGAGAAAAGCAATCATTCATCATTAATAATTGTACAATATTGTTATTATGAAGGACAATGTTCTCTTGGTCCTGCTATTTGAATCAGTTCACATAAATATCTCGAGGTTTTTCTGAGATCATCCTGATTGCCATTTCTTAAAGTATGATAGGATCCTATTACAATCATATATCACTCCTTATTCAACCATTCCTCATTGGTAGGCATAATCTCACTTTCTAATTTTACCATCAAAAAATGAACTGCTAAAAATAGATTTTGCACATATAAGTGCTTTTCTTTTAAATCTATTTGAGATACAAACCTAGCAGTGGTATTGCTGGTCAAAAGGGTATGAACAGTTTTATAGTCCTTTAGACATGTTTCCAAATTACTCTCCAGAATAATCAGTTCATAATTCCACCAACAACATGTTTTTGCTCCAATTTTCCCACATCATTTTCAATACTTTTCATTTTCCTTTTCTCTCATATTAGGCAATCTGATGGTGCAAGATGTTTTTATTTGTTTTGAATTTACATTTGCTTTACATTTATTTACATTGTTTTACATTTTTTAATCAAAAGAGATATAGAGCATATTTTTCATGTGACAGTAGATAACTTTGATTTCTTCTTCTGAAAACTGTCTGTTCATATCCTTTGTACAATTATCAATTAAGGAATGATTCTATATTTATAAATTTGATGAAGTTTTAATACATTTGATAAATAAGACCTTTATCAGAGAAACTAAATATTCTCCCTCACCTCAAGTTTTCTGCTTTTCTTCTAATCTTGGTTAGATTGTATTATTTGTGCAAAAACTTAAATTTAATTTAATAAAAAATTTTACTTTCATAATGACTCTCTCTCTCTTTTGTTTTATCATTATTTCTTCCCTTATCCATACATCTGACAGGTAAGAAATTTAATGTTCTCTTAATTTACTGATAATATGAGATTATTTCAACAGGCAAAGTAGACTTAATAGGTAGAAAGGTGATGAATATTAGCACTAGGGTGGTGTCTTTATGAGTGGTTATAATGTCAATGCTTTATGATGGAAAGAAATATATATAAAAGTTATTGTAAATATGGATAGGCAAAATTTTGATAATAAATTGAATATATGGAGTGAAAGAGAATTCCTATATGATGCTGAAGTTTTTAACTTCAGTGACTGGAAAAATGACAATATCTTTAAAAGTAATATAGAAGAATAAATCTGGAGAAATGGAATGATGATGAACTCTAGTTTGATCATGTTGATTTGGCCTATTTGGCATACAGTCGAAATTTCCTGGATAGCATTTGGAAATGAGGAATTAAAGCTCAGTACAAAAAATAGGGATGGATAGCATTGAATCATATTCATAGATATACTAGAACTCATAGGTTCAGATTAGGTCACTAAGATTAATAAAACAACAATAACAATAAAATTTCAATATACTTTAAAGTTTACAAAGTGTTATTACATTTGATGAGAGGAATAAAATGAAAGAAAGGGCAAAGGCAGAGGAAGAGGAGAAAAGAAAAAGGAATAGAAAAAAAGGAAGAGGAGCAGGGGAAGAAGTACGAAAGAGTATCAGAAGGGAGGAAGGAGAAGGGGAAAGAGAATGAGAAGGGAAAAATCTTTGCTCTCTACAAGCTTCTTTCTATGTAATGGATTGGAATAAATAATTATTATTTGTTTGAATTTCTTGTCATTTATTTTGCTTTTGTTTTAATTAAATGACATATGCAAAGATGTATTATAGAGCTCCAACACAGATAATGATTTCCAAAAAATGTTTTCTAAACCTCAGTTCAAACGAATATTACATAGACTACTTTGTTTTTGATTGTACTTTTTGCTAATTGATTCCTTTGAGAAACCATTATCTTCCCAGAAAGATTACAAACACTTGACTTTAAGGATAGCATCACCTACTTCTCTTTTTTCTTCTCCCTCATAACATGTAGGATAAGATATAAAAGATATACTTATATTTTAGATAAGTAGATTCAATAATTAAATAATTAAACTGAAGGAAATACAAAGAACTTCACACAAAAATTAAATGCAAATAAATAGTGAGGAAAACAGAATTATATATATATATATATATATATATGATTTATTCATTAGAAACATCTATTCATACATAAAAATTTGAATGTAAAAATATTGGTGCTATCCACAAAATGTCTCTCTTCCTTCTTCCCTGAACTCTTTCCTCCAAATTTTTGCTAGTGTCCTATTTCTACGAAAGGAAAGGTCTTTCTTCTTCACCTTCCTCCATATAATTGAAACTGCATGTTGATGTGACATTTTTTGGTTCAACTCCTGACAGTCATTTTCAGGTAATTAAAGTTCTGAGCACTCAAACTAAATTTTTACAGATAATTTTCATAATCTTCTTTCTCTCTTTTCCTATATCCGTAACTGCAAGTAGTTTGCAATGACCATATCTAACCTAAAGAATTTTTTGTTATTATTTAATATATGATATATATATATATATATATATATATATATATATATATATATACCAATAACAATTTCAAAACTAATTTTGAGTGTTTGATTTGGCATAGCTACTACTAGCAAACTGGAAAGCCTATTATATTACTATTGCACTAAAAATGAAAATGATTATAGAACCCTATGCATCAACAGACAGTTACTAAGATTCTTTCTAGATTTAAAATTCCATGAAATAATAATGTGTTTATTGTTCCTCCCCCGCCAAATCCTACCCATTCACATGTTAAAAAATTTATCTCACTAAGTCCTATACTATATTTATTTAGACTTAACTATATAGATTGCCTTGTTAGTTCAGGGATCTATCTATAAGAATAAAGGGACATTATTGCTTTTTCCAGGAAAATGTCCTCTCTAAACCTTACTACAATGGATTTTTAGTGGAGCTATTGACAGATATTAATCCAAAGGAAGTCAATGGGACAACTATAACTAAACCAGAATAATTCTTGCATTTAGTGTTAAAAGTAATGCAGACTAATTTGCAAAGTCAAAACCCAGCAGAAAGATATAAATTGAAACATACTTTATTCTATTTTTTCCTTTCAATTTTAATTTTTTCATGATATTATCAAAGACAGAACCACTAAAGGGAAGTAGGGAAAGGAAATAATATTTAGAACCACAAAAGACTAGCAAGTGTTTAAAAGAACATTCAGAGAGAAATACCAAATATATGTGTAATGTTTTATTATTGAAAACAAAATTTACAACCATTTTTATCCATAACATGAAATATGGTCTACTGCACAAAGACTGGTCTTTAGTATCAATAAGATGGTTGAAATCTTGTCTTTGATCTATACTGCCCTGTAAGACCTTGGAAAATTCATATAATCTCTTTTTGCTACACTATTCCTCTGAAAAATTTTAAGTTGCAGATAAAGTGCTGATCCACCCTGATAAAGGAAAAGACTTCTATCAGTAGAACTCCCCACCCTTGAAGTGAGGATTGAAATTGATGAAATTGGAGTCTGGTTAAGTATATGTATATACAAATATTTATTTATGTATAAATTGTTACAATAAGACAAAAAGAAATATGGAAGAAAAAACAGCAAATACCACATGCTTTCTTGTTAATATTTTATTTTTGGAAGTAGAAATAATAATAATAATTCAAACATATATAGCACTTTAAAGTTTGCAAAATATTTTTTCTCAAAACAAAAGTATGGACTAGAAAGTGCTATATAAAAATAATGTATTATTAATATTAATAAGCATAAGTATTAGTATTATAATTGCATGAATCAACTGAGACTGAGTAGTTACTTTCCATATCTAATACAACTACTATGTGTCTAAGCACAAGCTTGAATTCAAGTCTCATTACTTCAAGATGAGTACAGATACTCCATAAAATTTCCATTTAAAAATAATTAAAGTTAAGAGACTCTAGAATTTAAATGGTTAATCTACCTTTAACTAATTGAGGAAAATTCTCACACTCTTAGGATCATTGCTAATGTTTCATTTTTTGCAATTTAATTTAATTTTATTTTTATGTCCTAGGGAGAAAAAAATGGTAACTGAATTCGGACACAGAGAAAGAAGTGACAGGTTTTCAGAGGGAAAAGTTTGGGAGGAAATCCTTGAGGATTTAAAGCCAAAACACATTCATCTGATTTCTATCTTGCCTTAGAATATAGTCTTAGGAAGCTAAGGGACAGATGCATCAAATTTTAAGGTATTACACAAGTTGCCTTGTCCTCTAGCAATCCTTTATTTAAGCATTCTTTGAGGGTCCATGATGACATCCATGAAGGGACCCTCTCTGACAGTCCAGTTCACTATCTACTAAACCTCCTTTATCTAGCTTGAAAAATAATCCCTCAATAATTCCAAAATGATGTTACCTTTAAATATCGGTTCTTCTTTGAGTAAAATGTACAATGAAATAAAATTGAATTTGTCATCAGAGAATCTAGGTTATGACTCCCCCTCCTGCTACTATGTGACTTTAAGGAAGTCACAGACCATCTTTGAGTCTCTGTTTCCCTTTATCCATCAATTGATTGCAATCCAACACTTCAACCACTGGCTCTGCAGTTCATATTCTCCTCTGATGCTTTCCACATATATGTTATTACCTGTAATAGAATGTGACTTACTTAAGGAAAACACCATTTCTACTTTTCTTGTCTCATAGTTAATGCTTAATAGATACCTATAATTGTTGATGATGATGTTTGTGTGTACTTGTTCAAATTACTTAATCTCCTGGGATCTCAGTTTCCTCATGCAGGTGGGCTTATGACTTCTGAGGTTTCTACTAGGTTTGGATTTCTGATACTAAAAGTTACAATATGACCTCTAAGTTTCCTTCAAGATTCCCACACATAAATGTATATGAAATATGAAACTTTCAAAAGTAAATTTTTTAAATGAATCATAAGTTTCAGAGAGATTCTGCCACAAGTGAGGGTATTAAAAAATAACATCATTGAATTATTCAAATGTTAAGAACTTAAGAACTATAGGAGAAGGCAAGAAATTTTGGAAATATCAGAAATACAGCCTGTGAGAAGTTTATGGATCTGACAAGAACTATCTAAGAAGCGAAGGTAGAGCTCCAATGCACACAGGCAAAAGGAATACTCTAAAAGTCTCTCTTCAGCAGGGTCAGGTAGAAATACCTTACTTGCAGGAGGACTCATGGCTGGGAAATCAAAAAAAGAAAATTTCACATAAATACCTTAACTTCTCAAACATGTAGCAAGGTATGTAATGAAGGTGGTAAGCTTTTTGTTTGTTTTAGGGTTTTTATTGACAAATGAGAAAAATCCCTTTAGGATTAATAAGTCAAAGTTAAACCTTTTGTTCTGCATCTTTTTTAATGTATAGTTATGTCTAAGGACATAACTAAAAAGGAAGGTAGAATTCCAGTGCAAACAGTTATGTCTTAGGAGGACAAAGAGTTCTTCATACACCCAAATGTGACATTAAATTTCCACTCAAAGTGGAGGTGATTAAAAAAAAGAATGAATAGGAAGAGGAAGAGGAGGAGGAGGAGGAGGAGGAGGAGGAAGAGGAATAGAAAAATTCTTAATCACTCTTTAACAGGGTTAGGTTGAAAAGCCTTACTTCCAGGACGAACCTCCTACTGATCACCCTATTATACTGTCTCAGGGAAAGAAGTATATGAGAAATTCTTTCTTATTTAAATCTCAGCATGAGGTAAAATTTGTCCTGCTAAGTCATAGGGAAGATTGATCAGAAAGATCATTAGGTCTGCAATACCAAACCAACACAGGTGGCATTCAAAATTCATTAAATCTAGGAGCTTTTTAAGGACAAGATAATTAAATGTTTGACCAAATATAGCAGGTTAATTTTTAAGTTTGGGCCCTTGACAGAACAAAGGTAAACTATTCCTTGATCGCCTAGTTTGCTTATAATAATGTTTTTTGTCTAAATTCTGTATCCATTTTGATCTTGGTAGAGGTTGTGAGGTGTTGGTCTAATCCAAGTTTCTGCCATACTAATTTTAAATTTTCCCAACAGTTTTTATCCAAGAGAGAGTTTTCATCCCAATAGCTGGTCTCTTTGGATTTATCAAACAACAGATTATTGTAATCAATTCCTGCTATTTCACCTAGTATATTCCACTGATCCACCACTCTATTTCTCAGCCAATACCAGACAGTTTTGATAACTGATACTTTATAATATAATTTATATCTGGTAGGGCTAAGCCATCTTCTTTTGCACTTATTTTCATTAAATCCCTAAAGATTCTCAACTTTTTCAACATGTGAAGTTACTTACATTTTTTTTCTAACTCATTATAGTTATTGGAATTTTGACTTGTAGGACACCAAACAAGTAATATAATTTTGGTATAATTGTCATTTTTATTATATTGACTTGGCCTATCCATTAGCAGTTGATGTTTGCCCAGTTATTTAAATCTGATTTAATTTGTGTGATGAAAAGGGAAGCAGTTTATGACCAAGGAAGAGATGGAGAATATCATTAAAAATAAACTACACAATTTTAATTACATTGAATTAAAAAGCCTTTGCACAGACAAAACCACTGTAACCAAGATCAAAAGGAATATAGTAAATTAGGAAACAATTTTTACAAGTAGTATTTTTGACAAAGGACTCATTTCTATAATATGTAGGGAACTGAGTCAATTTTTTTTTAAAAAGACAGAAAAAAAGGTTCCACACCTCTGCACTAAGAGAAAAGTTCTAGGTGACTTAGTGTGGTTTGGAGTTCTGAAAATTCAAATTCAGGAATTAAACCTCCTATGGGAAATTCTAAACTGTGACCTAGTGATAAATTTCAGTGTTTCTTAGGCATGTTTATTGGGTGAGTGTGGATGTGAGTGTGTATGCAGGCACATGTGTGCATGTGGGAATATGCATGTATGTGTCTGTATATATATACATATAATACATATTTATGTATTATATATATGTACACAGAGAGGCAGGCATAAGGTATATTGTTCAAATACATATACATACATATGTATATATCTCTCTATGTGTGTGTGAGTACATTTTCATTCATCAGCTTAGCCCATTTGTATCTCAGAGCTACCAATCCAAATAGATCTGCTAGGTAGCAGGGATGACCACCAGGTATTAACAAGCCTACAAATTAAGAAATTTTATCTAAATAATATGCTTCTATTTCTTTACCACTAACATGTAGATAGTAGGTTTTCCTAGTTCAGTAGGTGGGCTTTCACATCTTTAGAAAGTAGATCCGTAAATGACAAACCCTGCTTATGGTGCAGTTGAATATGTTAAGCCTGGACAGCTTGTTAGGAGGAAATCAATTCTACAGTCAAATGGTTCTTGGGATTTTTTTTTCTTTTGAAAGATGATACACAACTAAATCTTGCAGAGTAACTGGCAAAAATGAATTCTTTAAGGCCAGTCATTATACTTCATACGATTTTCATTAGAAAAGGAAGGATTTGCCTGGTATAAGGTCCTGGACAGGTTGGTCTATTTAAAGTCCTTTTTCATGTTTCCTGTTCTTTCTTGTCCCTTTTTCCTTTGTTGTCATATGCAAAGGGATAGCACAAAATCATTCAGACAAAGGGCACTTGTAGAATTTCATAGCACCCACATGCATAACTAGGAAATCAAAAAAAGAAACTTCACATATACACCTTAACTTCTCAAACATGGAGCAAGATATGTAATGAAGGTGGTAAGTTTTTTTTTTTTATATTTTTGAACAAGTGAGAAAAAATCCCTTTAGAATTAATAAGTCACAATTAATACTTTTGTTCTGCATCTTTGTAATGAACATCTTTTATGTCTGAGGAGAGGAAAATGTGCTTCATCCACCCAAATGTGTGACATTAAGTTTCCACTCAGAGTGGAGGGGATAAAAAAAAAGAGAAGAGAGGGAAAGAAAATGAGACAGACATGCGGAACACACAGATAACAAGGAAATGGTTTCCCTGGCAACAACAGCACTTTGGATGGTTTCAGAGAAGAGTACAACTCTGTACAAAGTGTGTGATTAAAATTTATTGCAGACGAAGGAAATAGTGCAAATGCTAACAGGTCCACAGTGTGTACTAGGGATCTAAATGTGAACATGAGAAAATCATTTGAAGGATTTTTTTTATAAATGAAAATCTTTTCTGTTGTGGAAAAAGTAAATAATTCTTGGCAAATTGAATACAGAAATAATCCAAATGACTCTCATTGCTTGATTTATGGATTATCAAAATCATAATCCATTATCCAAGTTGAAAAAATGAATAAATAAAAAGATCAATCCAACTGGAAAAGCTCCAGTGAAATAAATTAATAATTGCCTCCCTATATATTGCATTTCTTTAGAGAAGAATGACATTCCTCCTTCATATCTGGAATTTTAAAGGTTATGATATTTTATAGGGAGTTTCTAGCAAGATGACTGAGTCAATGGTTTCTGTAAGTCCATTGCTCTTTGAAAACCTCAAAACTAAAAAGAACAAAAAAGAAATAAAAAAAAGCCTAATGAGAAAAACTTCACAGAAAAAAAGAGTAGAGAAATGAGCAAACTGACAAACAAAATGTCTTAATAAAGTAAATAAATGTTGTGTTATTAAATAACTTGAGAATTGTTTGAAACAAATGAATAAAACTATAATAAACTAGGTCTTTAGAAATGAGAATGAAATCATTACAAAAACCCTGAGCAAGTTAAGGACTAAATAAAAGAATAAGAAAACTGATTTGAAGAGAAAAGAAAAAAAGTGAAATCAAAGAAAATTGACAGTTTAGAATACAAGGGAGAAACTCTTAAAAAAATATTGGAAAAAATTGACAGACACAGAAATAGAAAAATGCAGAAATGGCATAGTAGACTGCATATTTATTTTTGTTAGTTTTCTCAATAGAAGCGTTCTTGAGATCTCTACAACCCAGTGTCATTGACTTTGTTAGATCAAGTTTAGTGAGACCATATAAGAATAATCAGTCCCCTGGAAAATCACAATGAACTAGGAAAGCTAAATTTTAATTGATTACTTATTGCAAGTGGTTCAAATGAAAAAAAAGAAAGTAATTTCAACCCTTTAACTTTCAAATTAAAATAATGACTAATTTTAATTTAATCTGCTATATTTGTAGGTTGTCAATAAGAAAAGGACAATTTTAATGATTTATATGAAATCATAACCCACTCTTATCATTACAAATACCTTGGTTGATTGCCACCACAAGGAATCATAAGTTATACAAGATGTGAGAAAATTCTAAGTTTCTTCTTACATGTCTAAGACTTCAAGACTACAGTGACTCAAGATATGATAGATTAGATAGATTATATATAGATACATAAATACATAGAATCCTAGATAGAAACAAAGATACAAAGCAGAGATAATTACCTGACCTCTCTGGATTTTTAAGAGTTTCAACTAAAATCCTACCTAGTAGGTCTACTTAGGTACCTTAATCCTGCAGTAACTCTAAAGTACTCACTAATGTTATAAATTAATTAGCTAATCTATTTCTTTCGTATTCATTTAAAAATATATATTAAGACTTGACTCCCAATTTCATTCTCTGTGGAAATCCAGGAACTCTGGTTGGCACAAGAGCTTTGATCTGCTCTGTTTTCAATTTCAGTTAGTTTATCCCATCTAAAGTAACTTGCTGGGCCGTCATTCCTCAGATCCATTATATAATGCTTCACTTAATGTAGATAATCCATCAATTTAGTCTAGTTGCATCTCAGAACTACCAATCCAAGGAGATCTGTTAGTTGTAGATAGCAGGGTTGACCAATAAGTATTAACAAGCCGATAAATAAATAAATTACAAACACGTTGCTAATCTCTGTTAGCAAAGGAAGTTCCCTCACTCAGAGTTCTCTATATCAATGAAATCACATGTCCAGATTCCAACTTGTGCTTAAATGAACATGACTCTGAATTGAACACCATAGTAAGACAAATAACCTGTTATCACCTAATATCCCTCTTTGTATTATATGAGTTTAAAAGATTATAAAATTCAAACTCAATATTATGCAAACTCCTTAAAGACAGGACCTGTTTCATTTTCTACATTTTTATCTTCACAGCCTTATAGAGTTCCAGGTCCAGAGAATGATTTTAATGCATGATAACTGATCAAGTGACTAACAATAATGTGATGATAACATCCATATGGGACATAGCCATCCTCCCCAAGAAGCACTCCTTGCTGCTTCTCCTCCTCAAGAAGACAAAATCAGCTTCTCTAGAGGCTTTCCCTTACATATTTGGAGCAAAAAGGTGAAAAATTAGCTTCTTCTTTTTGGGTTCTGCCAGAACACATACATTCCAAAATTCAAGCTGGTAAAATAAATGCACTTACCTGATCCTCAGACAATGAATACATTCTGTGAGCAAGAAGAAAAGGAAGGGACATTAAATTCAAAGCAGAAATTATAATGATCAAAGGGATGCATGTGTAGATCAAGGAAGGCAAGAAGTATAAAATGATCTGTACAGAATGGAGGTGGAGAAGGTTATGTTAAAGAGAAGTTAGTATGAGGCAAATGAAGTAAAGTTCAGAAATGAGGAGAAAAAATGGAAAGGATAGCAGGTTTCAAGGTAATGCATAAAAAATAAACAAGGGAAAAGTAGGTATTCAGGTCAATATTTTAAAAGGAAAGAAATCAACTCCCATTAAAAAGATCACGAATCAATTCATTGGGCAAACAAAATTGTTGTTCAATTAGTCAATGTTGCTATTCATTAATCTCAGAGACTGATGTAATGGCATCATATTGTGTCAGGAAACAAAAAGAGAAATAAATATTTAAAAAGATACTGGTTTGACTTAGCATATTATCAGATGTCACATACATGTGTTTTTAATGCTATTTTAATCCTAACTCAGACTAGCATATACTTTTTCCTATAATATATGAATTATAAAGCCATGAAAGCTTTTATTAATCCCATCTAATTATAGTTGAAGCAAGCATAGGTAAGTAATTTGCACAGGGTTACACAACTTATGTCTGAGACGAGATTTGAACTTATTAAGAGAATTTTCTAGCACTGTATCCATTGTGCCACCTAGCTGTTCCTAACTGCAATTACACTTGATAGGTACTTAATGTTTATTGAACTGACTTTATAAAAGCTTGAGGAAGTCATCAGAATTTATAACAAACAGCTCAGTGAATTTTACATAAAATAAACCTAAGAATGCGAATATACATTTGATTTGAACATTGTTGAGCTTCCTTTAGTCCCATATCTATATCTTAGAGGAACTTGTCTGTAGTTTAATTTCGTCATATCTGTTCAAATTGTAAACATAGATGAAGATCTTTCATTGAAAAGACTTAAGAAAGCACAAAAAAACAATCTTTTTGCCACCAGTTCCATAAATTAATTAAGATCTCTATATCTAAAGTTAATAGTAACTTTGAAATATTGAAAAGCTTCTTCTTTATAATGGCACAGGTTTTGGCTGAAGTTTGGTTTTTTGTAATTGTGAGCAGGTATTTCAAAAAAGAGAACCATAATCTCTAAACTAAGTTCTAATCAATGCTATTTCTCCTATTCACTTTTTAAAATTTATTTATTTCCATCGATATGCACATGCATATTTCCAAGTTACAAAATTTTTCAATGTATTACCTTATATCACAATTAATAATGATTTTTTTCAATATAAACCTATTTTTAAAAATTTAGATAAAAAATCTACATGCTAAAGTTATCTTTTAATTCTCTTTTGGATAATTCTGTAGAAATGTTTTCTTAGGTTGCCTCACTAAAGGACTGCTCCCTTTGGAATAAAGGGAACTCTATGCTGGATATAAAAATTATAAACATTTTTCATTTCACAAAATTAGCAAATCTATGAAGGAATCAATTATTTTTAATGCTAATTGCCTTGTAGTTTAAAATCTAATGATTTAATATGTAATTAATCACTAATGTTTTTCCATGAACATTTTAATGTGAAATCTAATTCAATTCAATAAGTACCCACTGTGTGCTCAGCACCATGTTGGTTTGGCCCAGGGAGAAAGTCAAATAACTGGCTGGCCCTGCTTTCAGAGTCTACTATTTCCCTGAAGAGAGACAAAGCTAGCATTCATGAAACTGCATAATAACACAAGAAGGCATATTCAAGTTTCAAAAAATTGGTACAGGCAGTGCTGACTACATGAATTCAAAGAAAGAAAACATCAATATAAGCTGGGAAGATTTCATATATGAAGTGAGATATGAATCTCAACAGAAAGAAGGTTTTGGTAGAGAAAGAGGAAGGAGGATGAACATGAGGTAAAGCTTAAGATGGAGATAAATAAGCTATTAAGGAGATGCCAATTAATTGTTTCCAGATGAAAAATGTGGTAGATGAAGTTGGAAAGATAAAGTCAGATTATCTTTATTATTATCAACATCAATCACACAGTGAACTGTTATAGTGAATAGGACACAATATCCTGGGTACTGAGGATTCAAAGCTATTGAGAACTCACATTTCCTACAATGTAAGTGAAATACAAAAGCAATTACAAAAAGAAGCTGGTCCCTGAAATGAGTCATGATCACATCAAAATGAATATCATAGACTATATGAAATGATGAAATAGTTGAACAGAACTATTTTGTCAAGTCAGCCTTCTCTGTGCTATCCTGATTCTGTGATTTGACTCACATTATTCCCAGTACTGATTTTTCAAAGTCCAATTCAAATGACAACAAGGTGCCTTGGTCCAGTGGAATGAGCATTTACTCTAGATTCAGAGGAGTTAAATGAAAATATTTCCTCTTGTTAATTATTACCTGTGCAATCCAGGTAAACAACCTAATCTCCCTGGGCCTCCATTTCCTCATGAGCAAAATGACCTAAATAGGTAAAAAGGACTAGATAGACTGTAAAGATCCTTTGAAGTTCTTTATCTATAATCCTGTGACTGTGGTCTGTTTAACCTATCAGAGATCTTGCCTGATGTAGTTCATCTGTCTTATTTTATAGATGAGGAAATCAAGACCCCAACAGCTTAAGTAACCTATACAAAACCACTCATACAAGAAGATAGCAGTGCTAATATATAAATCTGTTTTTTCTAACTCAAAATCCCAGCAATCTTCCATACCATTCCCAGAAGCCTTCAGTGATTTCATTAGTTAGTAACAGTTCTTTTCCCTTAGACCTCAAAAGCACCTCATTTCATATTCTTGCACATTTTTCAAGACCAAAGTTGAAAGATTAAATCTTCAAAAAACTTTTAAAACTTTCTACAAATATACATTTTACTTCAAAAACTATAAATAAAATATTTTGTTATGCATTTTTAAAGATAAAAATCTTAACTAAAATAATATTCAAACTTGAATCTGAGGTCAATTGCTATAACTATAATTAATCACCATTTTCCGTAAGTCCATTTTTTAAAGATAATTCCTTCCAGGGGAAGGTAAAATAGATATGACATGCATCTGCTCCATTTAATGCTTTGGATTTTAGCCAGAAGTCTGAATATCTTTCCTTTGGTAACTGTCTTCAGATACCTACAGGAATCCTTGGTGGAAATTTAATGTGGATGACAAAGGATTTTTCATAAGAGCCTTAGTTCTGGTGCTTGTAGTTTTGTTTTACATTATATTACTGATAAATAGACTGAACTTAAGGAACAACTTATCTTTACAGCCTCATCAATTTAAAAGCTACATCTGACTTAATTAATAGTGAGAGTTTATGGGAAAAGCTTTTATCAATGGGCATTGGTTTAAGATATATTGGCTTCTTGAAGAAGATGCACTCTGATAATTGGTCTAAGATCATGTTAGAAAGAGAGGTCACTTTATGTATTCTCCCAACTAATAGAGAAGTCAGGTAAGGTTGTGTCCTGGCATAGCCACAATTTTCTTTATTGTGTTGATAGCACTCATCTCAGATAGACTAGACCCTAAAGAACATATGGTAGGATTTCTGGAACCCTAGGAAAAAAATGAAACAAGTAGGTCTTCTGTCACCCCTATCACGTCTGTCAATTTACTCTCAGTTTTCTTCATTTTTAATATGATATCATGCCCTAAAACCACATTGGATAATTGTTAAATCAAAACTAATAAAATGTGAGAATGAGCATAAGAAGCCTTGAAGCTGAGTGAATATTTCACTAACAAGGGAAGGAAAAGGGGAAATTAGAGGTGTTAGACAAATCTGTTTTCAGATTTCAAGATGATGTCATTGATTCATTTCAAATAAGATATTTTGCTTGTTGTTTTCTTTTGAGTAGCAGAATTGAATTGTCCTCAACTATACAGACTTTCTATAATGCACTTTAGAATGAATGGATGGATGGAAAAGTATTCAGTAAGCACTCACAAGGCAAAAGGCATTATGCTAAGCACTAGGAATTTCAACTCAAATTCCAAAGAGAGATAGTTCGTCTTCAAGGAGTTTATATTTTAATAGGTGAAATAGTAATACATCAGAAGAATGATGGGTTAGAAAGGGTAAATTCCTAAGACAGGTAAGCAGTAATGCAATTAGTTAAGTTTTTCCATATTAGACTTGAATAAAAGAAAAATATTGAAAGAAAAAAGTTTTTTAAAAAAGTATGCTTTAATCTCTATTCTCTGGGGCATGGATAGTATGTTTCATAATTAGTCCTTTGGGATGTTATTGGATCATTGTACTGCTGAGAATAGGTTCATCATTCACATTTCTTCATCAAACAATATTACTGATACTGGGTACAACACTCTTTTGGTTCTGTTTGCTTCACTTTGCAACATTTCATGTGTCAGGCCAACTTGTTCTGAAATCATTATGTTTGTCATTTCTTATAAAACAGTAATATTCCATTAAGATTATAGACCATATGATTTACTTGCAATGTATTAATTAGTAAAATAGCTATATATATATATATATATATATATATATATATATATTTATGTATGTCTCATATCCTCCTTACTACTTGACTATAACTTCCAGAAGGGCATGACCAAAACTGCCTCATCTTTTTCTATTTCCTCTAGAACTTAGTATATGTTTTCTGTACACAGAATATTTTGGTTATATAATGAGTTGAATCATTAAATTAAATTAAATGTAAATTAAGAGATAGAAAATGAATGAATTATTAAATTAAGTTAAATGTAAATTAAGAGATAGAAAAGGAATGGGAGATGTAGGGAGGGAAGGAGGAAGAAAGTAGATTCCTTCCTCTTATTATTACTACTATCAACTCTACAAATAATCATAGCAATGTCTGCAAGGTATATAGTACTTTACAATATTAAAAATGCTTCTGTATTTTATAATCATAATATCACAATTTCAAATGAATTCTAATCTTAATCATTCTCATTAACCTATTAAGACTGATTTTGGTAAAATTTTATCCTGACCTCTTTTCTTTCAGTCAACATCCAGTTTCATCACGTAGTAAGTTGTGGGGAGATCTCATAGATTATCACAATCCCCTCTATTTCTATTTCTGCTAGTGACTAGAAACAACTAACTTACTTCCTTTTATTATTTAGGATTACCCCTCCATCTATAAAATGAAAATTTTTTTTCAATGACACCTGAGTTTCTTTCAAACTTAATATCCCTGATCCTATGATATTTTAGGCAGCTTAGTAAAGCAAGATCCTTTTACTCGAGAGTAGTTTGACCTTAGACAAGTCACTGAATCAGACAGGATGAATCCCAATTTGCCCAACTGTAAAATGGAGGCCATGGTTTTATATGTTCTCTAAGTTCTAATCAATGATATTTCTCCTATTCGATTTTTAAATTTTATTTATTTTCACCCATATGCAAATGCATATTTCCAAGTTATAAAATTTCCCTCCATACTCCCTTCCCACCCCACCATCCCCTCAGCAGGGAATAGTCAGGTTAGCATTTCGCATACATATTTTGATAAGCATTTACAAATTAGTAATTTTCAGCATGAGGAATTAGGTTTAAGGGGGAAAATGATCCATAAGAGGCAATTTTTATAAAGTGTTCAGATTTGGAAGGGTTGCTTTTTTTTCCATGTGTTTTGTTTTGTTTTGTTTTGTTTTGTTTTGTTTTGTTTTTCTTCCTCTGGATGGAGATAATAGAATCCATAACAAGTCAAATACAGTTGTTCTAGCTCTCTGGAATGCTGAAAGAAGCTGCTTCTAACAAGGTTGTTCACATCTTAATGCTATTGGTAATGTGTACATTTCTCTCTCGGTTCTACACCCTTCACTGAGCATCAGATCCTTCTATACACTTTTACATTCTATTTTGCACAATATGGTTTTTTTGTTTTTTTTTAAAAGATTTTTCAAGTCAATGGGGTCAAGTAGCTTGCCCAAGGCCACACAGCTAGGTAATTATTAAGTGTCTGAGGTCGGATTTGAACCCAGGTACTCCTGACTCCAAGGCTGGTGCTTTATTCACTGTGCCACCTAGCTGCCCCTATTTTGCACAATATTTGCCATATAGATTATTCTATAATAATAATAATAATAATAATAATAACTAAACTTCAACTAATACTTGGTTTACAATATCACCTGAATATGCTCACATTTTTGCTTTTGACAATATTATCCATTTTGTTTTCATTCTAATGAGTTTATAGGATGGAAGGCAAAAAACATTCTGAAGATTGCATAAAGATAAACTGGCTTAAACATTGGTCAACTTGTAAAACTACTTGAGGCTGTCTATAATTATTTCTCGAAGGCAAAAAACATTCTGAAGATTACATAAAGATAAACTGGCTTAAACATTGTCAACTTGTTTGTAAAACTACTTAAGGTTGTCTATAATTATTTCTCAAGCAAAATAAGATAAAGTTGCTTGTGGGAAGTTCTGCAACTATTTTAAAGTAAAAAATGTCATAAATAAATTGATCAATTAATATCTATAAAGACTATTGTCTTTATGCTGCAGGTAAATTATCAGGTGTCAGAAGTTCTGTGTTAGAACTATGTTTCTTTAACTAACTAGTTTTATGTATTTTACAGAAAATTTTCCTTCTTAGCATCTCAATTTGTTCAAATGTATAATGAGGATAAGAGCAGCTAGGGTTAAAGTAGATAGAATGCCAGGCCTCAAATCAGATGATTCAACTTTCTGAGTTCAAGACTTAAACATCTACTAGAAAAACTAGAAACAAAAAATCATAAACAAAACTAGAAAAAGTTTCCTGGAGGAGACATTTTCCTTTCAAAGAAACAGAAACAAAATCCAAATGACCCTGGACAAGTCACTTATCCTTCTTTGCTTCAGCTTCCTCAGCTATAAAATGAGCTGGAGAAGGAAATAGCAAATTTCTCTAACATTTTGCCAAGAAAATCCCACATAGAGTGAAGGAGAGTTGAACATTACTGAAATGACAAAACAACAAAATAATGAGGGTATTTAGATTAAATGATATGAGATGTGGAACTCTTTCAGTCCTACAATCCTCTGAATTTATTGATGTTATAGATAGTATTCTATTTTAGATATATTTTATTACCCCCAATTACATGTAAAAATATTTTAAACAATTTTTAACAATTTGAGTTCCAAATTCTATCCCTTTTTCTTTCCTAGCTCTCTTCCTCTGATGGTAAAGCATTAAAAAATGCTTATCTTGAATAATATACTCCTACAATGTCTTCAAGCTATTGCTAAATTCAGGCAAATTAGCAATGAGGGATTTAACCAAGGCTGGAGATGGTCAAGAATCAATGTTTAATTTAATATATGCTATATGTTTAGAAAAGAAAAATACACTACAGTTTTTATAAGTTGCTTTGAAGTAGTAGATTGAATATACTTGTCATAAGATGATTTATTGTATAGATAAAAATCAAAGAGACAAATAAGGCAAATAAAATGACAGAGCCAAATTTTAGCCAGATAGGAATGACTCATAAATGCTTTATGTCATTTAGTAATAAAACATCAGTTCATAAGCCAAATTCCTTTCTCAAATTGATACACAGTAGACAAATTGGAAAAAAATACAAAACACCACTAGTTATCTTTATAATCACTGCCATATTATTTTTGTGGATAGTACAATAATTTGAATTTCAGTGTTCCATTGGCAGTCAGGAGAAATTTTCCACAGCTCCCCTATACATTGGCCCATTACAACTAAGCTAGTAAAAGTTTCCCTGAAGGAGTCATTGTATCTTCACAAAAACAAAATTCAAATGATATCTTCATGTGGTCATAAATTATTGTGAAAAAGAAGCAAATCAAGATAAAATCTTTGAGAACATTCTTCTGGAATGAACATGATGGGAGGAAAAAGGAGAATCTTGATAGGCATGTGGGGAGATTTGAGGTACTCTAATAAATTGCATTCACATTTCATAGTAATGTCTATTTAACTTTTCGCACATTTCCCTGATAATACTTTTGTATATCCTGTGCCCGTTGATCAGATATCACAACTGAAATTCCTGTGATCTGAACTTTATTTAAAGGACCAAAGTCAGTTTAAATTCTATTAATAGCCATGTACAAACTAGTGAACTCTAAATAGTGATTATACTTTAGTAAAGGGATTATATTTTTTAAATTAAAGTTCAGGTTTGAATTACTAGAAGACTCATAAGTCATGTGAAATAAAATACCAAATGAAAAACAGCTGGACATAGACAGGATCTATCTTTTTCTGATAGAGATATTCAAAAATCCATGGATATTTTGAAGTATCATTTTTGTTGGTATTTGTCTATGACTTTTTGTTATTTTAAAGCATATTTTCATTTTGCCTGCTTTCTTTCAGGCTTTTCTCTTTCTTCAATTTTAATAGAATTATGGATTTGAAGAAACTTCAAGAGGTCATTTGTTCAATCCATTACTTTAAAATAAGACAGTTCCCCAGACAAGTCAAATCATTTCTTTCCTGGATTCTTAAAAATGTTCAAGGGCAGTTCTTTAATGGAATTACACATTGTAGCCCCACTTTTAAGTGGTTTGCAATTTAATACTTTTAAAATACTAAGTAACTAACACATATATCTTTTTCATGATTTCTCCACTTGTGCTGATATCTGTATTGTTACATAAATGTTCAGAGATTTATCTCATTTCTAAAATCATTACCTCTCTCTCTCATTTTCTTCTCCCTTTTCTACTTTATTTCATGTAATTTATTTATATGTTCCATTTTTTTATCTTCAATATTTACTTTCTCCTCTCTATCCGGTGTCCCATTATTCAAAATCTAGCAGAATCTTCCTGCAGGTATTTTCTAGTACTAAGGCTGTTTTATTTAGCTATGATCTCAGAGCCAAAAGGAGGGGAAAAGTTTTGCGTATTAGTCAGGTAAACCGAGTTAATATTTTTGCTTTGATGATTCAGCTCCTTAGCTTTTTAAAATTTCTAACTGATAGATAACATTGCACTAAGTGTTAGAAAGCACTGATGAAAATAAGGCAAAATGATCTTTAAGTCCCAAAATAAAAAAAAATACATTCTATTCTTCATGACCTATGTCCTATGATTGTATGTCATGGAACATCAGTCTCTGAAGTTGAGGACAGTTGAGAGCATCATGAAAGGCACAACTAGGTTGCAACTCACTAACAATCAAGAATTATCTGAGAAAATAAGTGTAAAATTACCTGAGAAAAGAGTGTCAAATAAAAACAAAAAGAAGGTTGACAATCAGGTTATGTGGTAAGGGCTAGGGAGGAGTTCTATTGCTATCCAAATGATATC
This sequence comes from Macrotis lagotis, assembly GCF_037893015.1. Taxonomy (NCBI): domain Eukaryota; kingdom Metazoa; phylum Chordata; class Mammalia; order Peramelemorphia; family Peramelidae; genus Macrotis; species Macrotis lagotis. The sequence continues at coordinate 632,188,453 of NC_133658.1, forward strand.
AAGATAATTAGAAGACTCCTGGCATATTTATGGAAGATAAGTGGATTAGGAGTAAGAGTCAAAAAAAGGAATAAAAGGGCATGCATTGGTTACATTATCCAACTTTGGGATATAAACACAAGACCACTGAAGTAATTTCTGAAATAATAATAAGTAAGTGTAGTCATACATTTGATTGACTTCATGCCAATTTTAAATAAACAAATTCATGCAATTCATGGTTTTCAGTCAATGCGGTCAGTCCCCCCCCCCCCCACGGCATTCATAAATGGGCTGTTGTCTTTTAAAAAATATTTCTAAGTTCACTGCTTTTACTTGTATATTTTTTCTGATGACAAAAGCATGCGTGATTGCTTCTTTGTAACACCTCTAGATCTTTAAACATCCCCTATAATATCTATTCTTAATATTTTTAATCTTTTGCAAAATGTTTTATTCAAGCTACTAGATTTTTACACTTTGAAATCAAGTTTTATGTATGATTATATAATCCAGAATACTTGTTAGTAGTGGTTTTTATATATCATTTACTCATGAATATCTTTAAAATATTGAGAAATTCAAAATAATTCAAAAATAATAAATGAAAATAAATTAATATATTTATCAATAATGTGATAAAAGAGGAACTAGATTTTCATCCTATCCCATAAATTTCTATTTTAATCAAAATATTCTCAAAAATAGAATTTTATTTAGAAAAATAGGCTAACAAGTCACTAATTTTATCTTGAATATTAATGCTCAAGAAAAACAATTTAAGTAAAGTATACAAGATGAGATAAGAAGGATTTGAGAATATTTAAAGGACTTCCCAAGTATTGATTACATTGTTTATTAAGTTTAATTTCATTTGAAAGCATTATTGTTTCTTTTCACTGAAATATATGCAAAAATATTGGCCCCTGCCTTAACTGACTGATAGTTTATTGTTCCATCTTTGCTTTCCTCCCCTGCCAATACTTCCTTACTTTTCTATATCTGCCATAGAGGTAAGCAATGAAATTCAGTCCATTTAAACTCAATTGATTAAGAATATGTTGATTACCAAGAAGATATTGTGGTAGCTTTAGGAGTGGCCAAATTGGGACTTGCCAGCAAGTGGGAAGGGAAAATGTTCGGGGAATCAATTTGTTAATAAGTAGAGGGAAAGTAAATATTTTAGTTAAGTAGAAACAAAGCCTGGAATTATAACTAAATTAAATAAGGTAAGATGGGACACTATAAGAATGAAAAGTCTTAGAGGCAGTTATGGACTTCGATAGGCTTTGCTGAATGTCTTAATACGTAGGAGAGAAGTGAATGAAGTAAGCAATATCATGTAGGAAATGCTGAAGTAAGCATATTTTATTTGATCATAAGATTTTCTAATGAAGGAGAAATATTAAGTGAAATAAATCATTATTCAGTCAAATTTTTGATTAGAGCAAGGTTGTCAAATTTTAGCCAGCAGTGAGATTTTATGCAGCACCTGATTTACTAAATGCTTTAGTAAATGAAGCCAGGCTACTACAAAGCTCTCACTAAATGATAAATCAAAATATATTGTCTATTGTTTCAATAAAAACTTTTAGAAATAGGATTGGATAGCCTTGAATTAGAACCTGATTGCATATAATTGTGTTTTATATTAAATCATAATGTCTATATTGATATTCATCCTATGATTAAATATAGAACATTATATACTTCATCTTAATTCTCACTCTTAAGATAATGAATGAGTGATTTAAAACAAATAAAACAAATAATTAAATAAATCTTTTTCATTTTTTTCAAGTCTCAAGAGGTCCTTATAAAATAATGGGAAGTTGAGAATAAGTGGTTTTAAAAGACCTTAGGAATTCAAAAGATAGCACAGACCATTGTTTATAAAGAAGTCAATGAGTGAAATCTGATCACAGAGAACAGAATATAATGAAGTAAGAAGATTAAAAACAATGAGAAATGAGAATGACCTATGAAGAAAGGAATGGACTACTAGAAAATCTCATGACCAAAAATATCAAGTCTCTAGTGGTAAGGGTATTAACTCTCAGGGGTTTTTATAGTGACCAAAAAAGTGATAAAAAATTATCATTATAATGCTAATTTGGATTCTTCAAAAAAAAAAGACTAGTAAGAAACTGTTAAAACAAAAACTGAGAAACATATTGACTCAGGAAAGTGGTATATACCTGAAATTCATGTTTTTCCTACAGGGGAACACTATGGTGGATGTATTGCTTGAGCTTAGTATTTCTGAACTTCAGTAGGCCTGAAGTCAATTGTGTATCTGCACTATGTCTCACATCAAAGTGTTGAGCTCCTAAAATCCTTAGGTGACCACCTAGCTGTCCAAGCAAGGAGGAATTGTCCCAGGTTAGAAATGGAGTAGGTAATATCATCCATGCTGTTTAGCAATGGGACATTATCCATAAATGACTATTGCAGTTCAATGCTGGGTAAGATAGAGAGACCCACTAAAAACACACACAAATACACAGCACAAATACAGCACACACACACACACACACACACACACACATACAGGAAATGAGTGCAAAGTCAGTAGATATGTATGTATGTATGTATGAAGGACAAGAGGAAAATCATGAGAGATTAGTGCCTTCAACACTAGTGTCAGAGGACAGGCAGTGGAAAAAAATATTGTCAAATAAGTCAAAATTGAGTGAAGGTAAAAATGATAAAATTGAGGATGGAGAAGAGAATGGTCAAGAAAAGACCATTTAGGAATGATATTTCTTCCTTTTGGTTTACTATGATTATAAGATTTTACAGAATGATTTTGAAAAGAAAAATCAAAGATAAATAACATGTTTTGTTACATTACTGAGGAGTTTTAGATAAAGAGTGGTAGACTGTGAAATGCATGCTGAAATTTGAATCAGGAAGAAGAGTTCAGATCCAGCTGCTAACACTTGTTAACTTTGTGGTCATGAATAAATCACTTACCCTCTAAACTACAAACTCTTAACATACCTAGCTTACTATTTTACATCTCTCAAGTATTTTCAAATGAGATAATGGATGCAAAGTTCTCTGAAAACCAAAAAAACACTATGTAAATGTAACTACAACACTTTCATAAAAGTTTTAAAAGAGTTAAATCTGGTGAATTTTTTTAATTATTAATCATTGTATTGTGGAAGACGGATTTCAAAATGCTAATAAGTTGCAGAAGGACGAGAAGAGAAATCAAGGTTGAACAATGGGAAGTCCACGAGGATGGAAACTTTTTCAGAAAGAATAACATTGCAAAAACAAAGGAAATCTATTGAGTCAAAAAAAAGATCAGAAAATTCATGGTAGAGAACTAAAGAAAATAACATGGAGTTGTGACAGACATACATCTTTTCATATAAGTATCAGATGAACTGTCTAAAATGGAGCTAGGGACAGGAGGTCTTTAAGTAGGTAATTGAAGACCACCTCCTCCAAAAACATGAGAATCTGTGTAATGGAATGGTTAAATTATAAAAATAGTGAAAATTAAGGCTCTTAGGATAACTTAAGCTAACCTGACAAATTTATGTTGTAGGCTATGTGTATGAATATATCCATTGTAAAAATCCATTGATACTAGATTTCAGTATTTAATTTTTTAAAAATAATAATATGAAATCTAAATAATAGACTTCAAATTGTGTCTATATATCAATATAACATCTAAGTTTACAGAACTATTTTTCACCATTGATGACAAAGCAAGTAGTTCATGTCAGTACAGCTAACACTCAAAGAAAAAAAGACTAATACTAGTTTATATCTGAGAAAGTATCTGACTATATAAGATAGATACACCCAGGGAAACTTGATTCTTTGCTATAGAATAATTGTGAATCAAATCAAATCAAGTGATTTTTGCTTTAATTTAATAATTTAATTTAATTTAATATTTTAACACCTTTTCTATTCCCAGCAAACAACTAAATCCTAAGAAGAATGAGAAGTAGGCCCAGTGCTCATTGCATACAGTTTTTACCAGGATATTATAATGCAAGTACTTGTGAATTTAATTTAAATTTACCTTTCCTTATTATTTGAGTACATTAATAGTTCATGACTTCCTCAGTGAGCTAAATGTGAATATACTTCCAAATACTGCAGTTAGTTGATGAGGAATGGAAGCTGTTATCATAGATACCTTCACCACTTTTGCCTGCCACCTCCTAAGAACCTGAACCAACATATATTTGAAAAGATATTTTACAATTCTTTCTACTAGATAAGAGTTTAAATTTAATTACAGTAAGCCCAAAATTATAGCTTTTGGGAAAGAGTCACATACTAAATCCTGGTTTATAGATAACAATAAAATTGAAAAAGTTCATACTTAGCCCCAACCTAGGACTGACTTTTAATACCAAAAATTACTGGACAGACCACCACAGATTAAGGTAAAAGGCAAAATATTTCTCTCATGGGTTTCTAACTCTTTAAAACTAGTGAGCAATGTATTGCTGCTGTTTGTTATGTCCAGGGCTGCAGTATGTCTGGAGGAAATGTTTTACATTTGTAAATGGCAAAGGTAATTTGGATAGTTAAGGACAATTCAAAATTAATTGGCATAAGTACTAACCTATTTTAATATTCTCAAATGACAATATCCTAGAAATAAATATGTCCAGTTCACCTTTGCTCAGCTTTTTGTCATACATTCATATATATGTTCCAAGACAAAAGCTAATTTTTTTCCCTTTTCTTTTCTTTTATGGTTTTAAAGAACAATTTAGAATATCATTTGAATACTTTCTCCTTTCTATCTTGTAAATCTCAAATACTTTGAAAATTTTCAAAGATATGGACATTTGGAGGGGTGTGAATAAATATCTTTTATACTCAGTAAAACAAAAACAAAACTCTAAAAATATATTTTGAATAAGATAAAATGGGGGGGTTGATTCTGGCACATAAGTCAATCTTTACCTCAAACATCAATAGCTACCTTATTCTAATTCTAAATCATCCTCCCATATTTTGCTACTCAATTGTAGAAATCCAGAGACATAGAATTTTAGAACTGTTAGGAAAGGAAAGAAGAATTTTGGTGCCCTCTAAGTTCTATTTAATATATGCACCTCTTCTCTCTATGAAATTCTCAGATTAAATTGGCAGTCATATTTGATACAGAACATTAATTCCTCTCCATCATTTCTCTCAAGCTGATTTTTGATGTAATCCCCCCTACCTTCAATAACATTTAGAGAGTTTCTCCATGTGCAGCAAGACTCTACAGAGGCATTTGAGAATGACTTAGTTGATCTATGAGAGTCAGGTAGTATAATAGTGTGCTGACCTTAAATGTCAAGAAGAATTGAATTCAAATTCAGCCTCAGATGGTTACTTGTATAACTGGGAGCGATTAATTAAACATCTCTCTGTTTCTTCCTCTATCAATAGAAATAATAATAGTGCCTAATTTTTAGGCTTGTTGTGAGAATTTAGATGTTAATGAGTTTTGTAAAATCTTAATGCACTAAGTAAAATACTACATAATCACTTTTGTGATTTTCATTATTATTGTTTTTCTTATTCTTATTATTGTTATTATTATTATTATTATTATTATTATTGCATTGAGCACTGGTTATAAAGCAAGGAAAACCCACATTCCAATCTTTTCTTGGCACTTACAAGCTATTTGAATCTGGACAAGTCCTTTAACTTCTATGACTTAATTTCTTCATTTAAAAAATGAATTAGGGGGCGGCTAGGTGGCTCAGTGGATAAAGCACCAGCTCTGGAATCAGGAGTACCTGGTTTCAAATCCAGTATCAGACACTTAATAATTGTCTAGCACTGGGGCCTTGGGCAAGCCACTTAACTCCATTTGCCTTGCAAAAAACCCTAAAAAAATGAATTAAAATGGCACCAACTAATGGAATAATGCAACTAAAGTACTTTGATAAACTTAAAGTGTTACATAGACCTCTGGCCAAGATGGTGGAGAGAAGACAGGTACAGTTCTAAAGACTCCTGATCTTTTCCCATCTATCATATGAAACAAACCTCTTAGAAGAAATCCCACCCACAAAACCCAGAAAGAAAAGCCAGGAGAAAGAACATCTACCTCAGGATTTGTCTCCCCCAGCAGCACTGGACAAATTCAGGTGGGTGAGTCTGGGCTCAGAAGGAGGATCAGCCCCAGATCAACCAGATTAACAGCTGAATTGGAGCTGGGAGTCTGAGGGCCCCAGAGCCAGACCTGCTGGATCAGTGGTGGGGTTAGACAGCAGGGACTTGAGTCAAAGCAAGCAAAGGCACTGGTGTTGGTGCTGGCCCCCAGGAACTTTCAGAGAGGGCTAGGGGAGAGTTCCTGTACAGGAGAGCTGCGGACACCATCCCTGGGCTCCTCTGGACTGAGGAACTCAGAGTCCATGCCTCCATTGTGGCTCAGGCCTCTTCCTGGAACAAACAATTGCAGACTACTTCTGCCTCAGGCCCAGGTGTGTGAGCAGAAGAACCAGCCCAGCTGACCATCTAGAGTGAATGACCTCAGTCCAGGATAAACCCCACAATTGACTGAAGGCAAAAGAATTCAATAGCTCCAACTCCTACCTTCAAGCAAAGGGAGAAGACCTCAATCAAGGTCATAAAGACTCCAGAGAAAGCAACCAACACCTCCTACTGGCCAGACAGAAAAAGAACTCAATGAGTAAAGCCTCTAGTGATCCCAAGGCCCAGGGAACCAGCCCCTCCCCAAGTCAAGGTCTTAGGAAAATGAAGAAGGGTCAGTGGAAAGGTGGATCCATAGAAAAATTCTTGGAAGGGAAAGACCCGAACTCAGGAAAAAAACCTGGAACCTCTGAGGAGAATCCTATCTGGTCTTAGCACAGAAAGACTTCCTTGAAGAAATGAGGAAGGAGCTCAAAAATCAAATGGAAAATTTGGGAGAGACAATTAATAACTTGCAACAAGAAAAAAAATCCAATTGGACAAATACAAAAGGAGAATAAATCTCTCACATCATCAATTGAACAAATACAAAATGAGAATAATTCTCTCAGATCCTCCATTGGGCAAATGCAAAAAAAAATAATTCTCTCAAAACCTCAATTGGGCAAATGGAAAGCTCTTTCAAGAGTAGAATTGATCAATTGGAAAAGGAGTTGCAAAAGGTTAATGAAGAAAACTCCTCCCCTCCAAAAAAAAGAATGTAGTCTACAGAAACTAATGACTGCATGAGACAGCAAGAGTTAGTTAAACAAAATCAAAAAATAGGAGAAAATGTAAAATACCTCATCAAAAAAACCACTGACCTTGAGAATAGATTGAGGAGGGGCAACCTGAGAATTATAGGACTTCCTGAAAACATTGAAAAGGAAAAAAAAAGCCTGGACTTAATATTACAGGATCAAGTAATGGAAAACTGCTCTGATATCATGGAATTGGAGGACAAAGTAGTTATTGAAAGAATACATTGATCCCCTCCAGAAATAGATCCTAAAATGAAAACACCAAGGAATGTTGTGGCCAAATTCCAGAACTATCAGATAAAAGAGAAAATCCTGCAAGCAGCCAGAAAGAAACAATTTAAATGTCAAGGAGCCACAGTAAGAATCACACATGACCTGGCTTGCATCAACATTAAGGAATCAGAGGGCCTGGAACAAGATATTTTGAAGAGCAAAGGAGTTTGGAATGCAGCCAAGAATCTAGTTTCCCCCAAAGCTGATCCTTCTCTTCCAGGGAAAAAGATGGACATTTAATGAAATGGAAGAATTCCAAAAATTCCTGATGAAAAGTCCAGAGCTAAATAGAAAAATTTGGATATCAAAAAGGAGGTTCAAGAGACACATAAAAATGTAAAAAAAAGGGGGGTGGTAAAAGGAAAAAAAAAACTGCTATCAAGTAAGTTGAAACTGGCTATATCCCAGCATGGGAAAAAAGATTCTCATAAATCTTGAGATTAGGGAGAAGGAAGGAAACTTTATCCTCCTAAAAGGTACCATAAACAATAAAGTTATTTCAATATTGATTATGCATGCACCCAGTGGGACAGCATCCAAATTCTTTGAGGAGAAGCTGACACAACTACAGGAAGACATAGACAGCAAAACTCTACTAGTGGGAGACCTCAAACTCCCACTCTCAGATCTAGATGAATGGATTCATAAAATAAACAAGAAAGAAGTTAAGGAGGTAAATAGATTGTTAGAAAAATTAGATATGGTAGACTTATGGAGGAAACTGAATGGGGATAGAAAGGAATATACTTTTTCTCTGCAGTACATGGAATTTATACAAAAATTAACCATGTACTAGGACATAAAAACCTAATGATCAACCGCAGAAAGACAGAAATAGTGAGAACATCTTTCTCAGAGCACAATGCAGTAAAAGTAAAATTCAATATTGGGCCAAGGAGATATAGACTCAGAAAAAATTGGAACATGAATAACCTCATTTTAAAAAAAATGAGTGGACCAAAAAAAAAAATTCTAGAAAGAATTAAGCATTTTATCCTTGATAATGAAAACAATGAAATGACATACTAAAACCTATGGGATTCATTCAAAGTGATTCTCAGGGAATATATTATAACTCTAAATGCTTACATGAATAAATTGGAGAAAGAGGAAATCAATGAACTAAACATGCAACTAAAAAAATTAGAGGAAGAGCAAATCAAAAATCCCCAATTAAATACCAAATTAGAAATTCTGAAAAATTAAAGGAGAAATTAATAAAATCAAAAGCAAAAAAACTATTGAATTAATAAATAAAACCAAAAGTTGGTATTATGAAAAACCAATAAAATTGATAAACTTCTGGTCAATTTGATTAACAAAAGAAGAAAACCAAATTGATAGTATCATAAATGAAAAAGGTGAACTCACCACCAATGAGGAATAAATTAAAGTAATAATTAGAAATTATTTTGCCCAACTCTATGCCAAAAAAATTGCTAATCTAAGTGAAATGGATGAATATTTACATAAATATAAGTTTCCCAGGTAAAATGAAGAAGAGATTAAAGACCTAAACAACCCTATCTCAGAAAAAGAAATTCAACAAGGCATCATTGAATGCCCTAAGAAAAAATCTCCAGGGCCTGATGGAATAACAAGCGAATTCTACCAAACATTTAAGGAACAATTGGCTCCAATTATATATAAACTCTTTGGAAAAATAGGACAAGACGGAAGTCTGCGTAACACTATGAAACCAATAAGGTGCTCTTACCTAAACCAGGAAGAGGTCAAACAGAAAAAAAAAATTATACATCTATTTCCCTGATGAATATAGATGCAAAAATCCTAAATAAAATCTTAGCAAAACAATTACAAGTTATCACTAGGATAATACATTATGATCAAGTAGGATTTATTCCAGGAATGCAGGGTTGTTTCAATATTCAGAAAACTGTTAGTATACTCAATTATATCAACAACAAACCTATCAGAAGTCATATGACCATATCAATAGATACTGAAAAAGCTTTTGACAAAATACAGCATCCATTCCTACTAAAAACACTAGAGAGTGTAGGAATAAATGGAGTGTTTCTTAAAATAATTTGCAGTATCTATCTGAAAACATCAACAAGCATTGTATTCAATGGGGAGAGGCTAGAGGCATTCACAATAAGATCAGGGGTGAAACAAGGGTGCCCATTATCACCATTACTATTCAATATTGTATTAGAAATGTTGGCATCAGAAATTAGAGAAGAAAAAGAAATTGAAGGAATTAGAATCGGGAAGGAAGATACAAAACTCTCACTCTTTGCAGATGACATGATGGTCTACCTAGGGAATCCCAAGAAATCATCCAAAAAACTACTGGAAACCATTAGCAATTTTTAGCAAAGTTGCAGGTTATAAAATAAATCCTCAACATATATATATATATATATATATATATATATATATATATATATATATATATATATAGCAAGATACAGCAGGAACAGCTAGAAAGAGAAATACCATTCAAAGAAACGTTAGACAATATAAAATATTTGAGATTCTATTTGCCAAGATAGACTCAGAATCTTTTTGAAAATGATTATAAAACACTTCTCACACAAATTAAATCAGATTTAAAAACCTGGGCAAATATCAACTGCTCATGCATAGGTAGAGCTAATATAATAATAATGAAAATTCTACCAAAACTAAACTGTCTGTTTAATGCCCTACCAATCAAAATTCCAAAAAATTGCTTTAATGAGTTAGAAAAAATTGTAAGTAAATTCATATGGAGAAATAAAAAGTCAAGAATTTCCAGGAGCTTAATGAAAAAAAAAGTGCAAAAGAAGGTGACTTAGCCCTCCCTGATTTAAAATTATATTATAAACTATCAGTCATCAAAATTGTTTGATATTGGCTAAGAAATAAAGTGGTGGACCAGTGGAATATACTAGGTGTAAAAGCAGGAGATGATTATAGTAATCTGCTGTTTGGTAAATGCAAAGAGTACAGCCATTGGGATAAAAACTCCCTCTTTGATAAAAACTGCTGGGATAATTGGAAGTTAGTATGGAAGAAACTTAGATTAGACCAACACCTTACACCCTTTACTTAGATAAGATCCAAATGGTTACAGTACTTAGACGTAAAAAATAATACTATAAGCAAATTAGAAGATCAAGGACTAGTTTACCTGTCGGCTCTATGGAAAGAGGAGCTGTTTATGACTAAGGAAGAGTTGGAGAACATCAGCAAAAACCAATTAGATGATTTCGCTTTCATTAAGTTAAAAAGCTTTTGCACAGATAAAACCACTGTAACCAATATCAAAAGAAATGTAGTAAATTGGGAAACAATCTTTACAACTAATGATTCTGACAAAGGACTCATTTCTAAAATATACAGAGAACTGATTCACATTTTTAAAACAAAAAGGCATTCCCCAATTGACAAATGGTCAATGGATATGCAAAGGCAATTTACAGATGAGGAGATCAAAGTAATCCATAGCCATATGAAAAAAATTCTTTAAATCATTAATTATTAGAGAAATGCATATTAAAGCTTCTCTGAGGTACCACCTCATACCTCTAAAACTGGCCAATATGACCAGAAAGGATAATGATCATTGTTGGAAAGGTTGTGGGAAATCTGGGACACTATTGCACTGTTGGTGGAGCTGTGAACTCATCCAACCCTTCTGGAGAGCTATTTGGAACTAAGCCCAAAGGGCAACAAAAATTTGCATACCCTTTAACCCAGCAATACCACTACTGGGTCTATACCCTGAAGAGATAATGAAAAAGGATAAAAACATCACTTGTACAAAAATTTTTCTAGCAGCCCTGTTTGTGGTGGCAAAGAATTGGAAATCAAGTAAATGTCCTCCAATTGGGGAACGGCTTAGCAAACTGTGGTGTATGTATGTCATGGAACACTATTGCTGTATTAGAAACCAGCAGGGATGGGATTTCAGGGAAGCCTGGAGGGATTTGCAAGAACTGATACTGAGTGAGATGAGCAGAACCAGAAAAAACACTGTATACCTTAACAGCAACATGGGGGTGATGATCAACCTTGAAGGACTCGCTTATTCCATCAGTGCAACAATCGGGAACAATTTTGGGCTATCTGCAAAGGATAGTGCCATCTGTATCCAGATAAGGAGCTGTGGAGTTTGAACAAAGTTCAAGGACTATTGCTTTTAATTTAGAAAAAAAACAGGTATCTTATTGTCTGATCTTGTTACCTCTCAGACTGCTTTTCTCTTTTTTTAAGGATCTGATTTCTCTCTCATCACACCCAGTTTGGATCAAGGTACAACATGGAAACAAAGTAAAGACTGACAGATTGCTTTCCATGGGGGGGGGGGGGAAGAGAAGTAAGATTGGGGGGAAAATGGTAAAACTCAAATAATATCTTTAATAAAAATAAATTTTAAAAAAGTGTTACATAAATAGTTTTTAATATTCTTAAACAGACAGTTCCTCTATGTTACTTCCACATTTAATCACTTAGTTCATTCAATATTATGCAAATAAGTCCTACACCTTGTTTCTTAGTGCCTTTACTTCTAATGCTTCAATTAATGCTTCAACAGCCAACTAGAATAGTCTTTACAATCTTGACCTGCCCCATCAAGATCTTTGACAAATTTGACTCAGTATAGAAAGTAGTCAGTTTCCTTCAGTGAATAGAATGGTAATCCCATAATCTACCCATCTAAAAGTAAAGACTACATGTTTCAAGTGAGTACTGAAAAAAATTGGAAAAAAGTTCTTGAGCTCAAAAAGTTTTATCAAGGGACACATTAATGTTAAAGTAGACTGTCAGTCGCAATATTTCTTCTAAAGTGACTAGACACAATGTGCCCTTTGAACTTTTATAAGCAGAGATGCCATTATGTTGCTAAGAACTATAAGATTTGGGAAAGATTTGAAATACACAGGACGTGTTCCAAGAATCAAAATACGGATGACTTATTGAAAAATAGAGTAGTTCCCCAAATGGACTCAATAAAATGATAAAAATTTGAACATACATTTGACATGCTAATTCCCAATCTGCTATGTAAACTTCAGAGAAAAATTTCACTCATGGTATGACCAATCCTTGGATTTTCTGTTATTGTGATGAAATCACACTGTACACAAATAGAGAGGAGTATAACATGTCAGCTAATTAAAGGATTTCAAGTTAATAACAGCACCCTCTAACACCCTCTATAATAGGCACATATGGAATTTTTTTCTTTTTACTCTCTTAGGGAGAGGAAAGAATTCATTCTAAGAAGAATTTTAATTATTTGAGCTGAACATCCCTGGAAATTGTCACCTATAAAATGTTCTCTGTTCAGGAAAATATGCTTTCTGTACGTGCAATGTGAATCTTATACCATGTATTTTTTTATTCTGTTTGTTTTCTCTTCTACTTGAAGAGACCTTTATAGCCAACACACCAGTGACTAATTTGCCTGCATTTTTATCAGTTTACTTTGACTTAGTCACATACAAATTTTCTATCAAAACTTATTTGTTTGTTAAAATATAAATTGTGAAATACCAGATAAAATTGTTAAATACCAAAACCCATAATGACTGAATAAATGGTAGGAGGATCTTTGGGAAAATCAATATTATTGTTTAAACAAGAATTTGAGGGATTTCAAATGCTATCCTATTCCTCCAAGCTTCTGGGTCTTTGTCTCTTTTAAAATGTCAAATGACTCAGTGATGTTAACTATTTACACCTTAGAAAAGTGGAAGTGATAATGTTGCAAGATCAGGGTTGTTAGTATAATCTATAGGAAATACTCTAAACTTTGATCCATCTCTGATAGCAGCTATCCATAAGACTTTAGGTAAACCACACCCTTCAACATTTCACAATTTCACATCCAAGACTCCACTTAGGTAAGAGAATAAAAATGGATCTTAGTGACAGAATAACTGTCTTAAAAATATTATAGGTGAAGGAAATGCTTTTGGGGATAGTATCCATTAAGGATTTTTATAACCTAAGGTCAAGTAAATAAGATAGCAACTAATAACTATATAAATGTACAGGGGGTAGTACAATCAGCCCTGAAGATGCTACATCCTATGACGATCATTTCCAGATCAATACAAGTGTCATTTTAAAATGTGGTATTCTTTATATTTGATCTGGTATTTGAAATAAAGTTAAAAACCTGATTCCAAGAGGATTGTCTTAAATTTCTATTTGTGCAAGCTTGTTTCTCATAATTATTTTTAACTCAATCCTTTTTAAGATTCCAGTCTTGCAATGGGCCTGTGATACCATTTACATGATTATCCTACCCTTTCCAAAAATACAGATAGCAATCTATCTATATCTTCCCATCCTTTCCATCTTGTCCATCAGTTAACTACAGGGAATCTCCCTAGCATTCAGAGAAAGAGTGACATAGTTTCTCATATCCTGCTGACATCTCAAGAAAATCAATGAAGCACAGAGTTCATCAATTAGTTAACTATTATTCTTCCTTTAGGACCAGTCCAACATCTTTTGGATTGATTCTGTTTCACAAGTTGGAGAATCCAGATAATAATAGCAACCACCTGCCAGAGCTATTTTGAAAATCAAATGAAGTAGTATTAATAAAGTACATAATACAGTACCTGTCACATTAGATATTTAACAAGTGTCTGTTTACTTTCCCTTCCCCTTCTCTCCATTGTGTTAACTAGTTGCTATATTCTATAATTCACCACCACAAACACACAAAATATCTTTGTAAGTATGTTATCTAAAAATATAGAGTTTTATTTCAGAGATTAGTTTTATATTATTAAATTCATTTTTTGATTTACCAAGTAAATTCAGTCTGCTTTTTCAACTGTTCAGTCCTAGATTCTAATAACAGTTCGTTTCCATCCATCTGCTCTTTCTCCCATGTGATCTCTCTCTCTCTCTCTCTCTCTCTCTCTCTCTCTCTCTCTCTCTCTCTCTCTTTCTCATTCCATATGAACATAGATATAGATAGGTCTATCAAAAGATATAGTCAAATCCATGTATTGCACACATATAGAATATTTTTGTGTTTGTATATAAAACATGTATATATCTTATATATACTCACATATAAAGCATACATGCCTCTTTAGGGATATTTTCATCTTACTGCATATCATAACATAGTTATCAAGATTTTTATACTGAATTAATATATATATATATATGCATTTATTTGTTTTTTTTTTGTTTGCTTTAGAAGTCATCACAAAGTTTTGTAGAGTGAAAAATTTATTATCCCACAAAACACTTCGATCAGATATCAGATTTAGGACTAAAATGGTGATATCAAGGAGAACATTCATTGAATCTTGAAGCCCTGGAAATGAGAAATACTTCATAAAATGCAAAAAAAAATCAATTAAAAGATGAATCAGCCTGCCACAGTTGCTCTACTGTGCTTTATTTCTACTTAAAGCTAATTCTTCAAGTAACTATCATAGTAATATGCTTATATGTGTGTTCCAAATGTTTTTTTCTATTTTATACTACATTATACTATACTATTATAGAAATAACTGATCTTTCATCTTCACATTTAGTTTTGAAAATGTTGAGATACTAATTTACAGTATATTCATTTAAGCATTCATTTAGACTACTGTATTGGGCTTTCCAGTAATAACTAAAAAAAGTTATAATTTTATTCATATAATGTCTTTTGTTCCAAGATCACAAGGGACTCTATATCACTGGTTAAAACCACAAACAAGAAAAGATAGAATATCTTTGCAGTAATTTATCACTTTCTCATTGATGGAAAACCTGCTTCTAAGAAGAAGAAAAAGAAAATATAAAAGAAATCTCACAAAAGTAAAAGAAGACATTCAGTTTATTATTTCATCATTTTATATAAAGAGGCAATCTCTTGCATCATATAATTTAAATTTCTTTGTCTATATTCGGAATAAAACTCAGAAGTTCAAGATTGCCATCAGAAATTGAAATGCAAAGAAACAAATATATGTTGTAATTATCTGGTTTAAAGTTTAAAAATTTTTGAAGCTATTTATATGTGAAATATCTGTTCAGGCATTTCTTAACACATGTCATGTTATGGAGAGAAATGAGCACCAATTTTTCTAGCATTTTCAGTGCTCAACAAAATATGGTTTTCCATCATGATTTTGTAACCAAGCACCATATTTTTAATATTGCCATTTTTCTTATTATTATTGAAAACCATTAGGAATCATCTTTGTTGAGAGGTTGGAGGGTTGGGGTGAGGGTGGGGAGGGAAAAAATATACACATTGAAAAATATGAATCCTTGCAACTAAAATATGCTGCATTCTGAATGCTATTAAAAAACAATAATCAGTCTATGCCAATTTGAAATATCTTTGACTGTTTAGAGCCGAAATATTGAGGCCTTGGGAGATATCTATAAAGTCATTATAGCAGTACATCCAAAATGGTATGCTTCAAAACCAATAAAATCTTTCAGTATAAGCAAACAATAATTGACAGCAGCACATATTGAATTATCTATAAAATACTCTATTTTTGTCTTATGGGATAGCAGAGGATGTGTAATAGACTACACAGTTATTTGGAAATGCTCTCATATTGCACAAATCAAGATTTCTAATTAGAATTGTCAATCACTGATTGATTATCACCATGAGGCGTAACAGTTCCTGTAGCTTCACAATTGCATTATCTTAAGGATACAAAATGCAGCATTCAGCTCTCAACTGTCAGCAAGATATCACTGAAAGAAGTTCTCTTCTATCATCACAGTCTGCTCAAAGGCCCTTCTGAAAAGAGAGTTAACATATTAAGCTCTGGAAGATTGCTTTTCAAAGAAAAGATAAAGTATAGGAAAATTGTCTCTATTTTAATTGATGAGGGAACATCACATGACAATTAGCAGCCATGACAATTAGCGGCCCTAACTTAATGAAACTGAAATTTTGATTTATGGTTTCTTGATCAATCATATTAAAGATCTCACTTGCATTTTTGACATCATTGCAAATACACATTTTTAGGATATATATATATATATGTATACACATGCATATAATTATACACATATATGCACACACATATATTCATATCTCTTTTTTAGTTTTAAAAACTTCTATCTGCTAAAAAAATGGTGAAATTCCTGATAGAGAACATTATTGTGCATTTTAAAAAATAATCATTTTATTTATTAAACAAACTATATTGTGTATATATGTGAATTATATACACTTATATGCATATGTGCATATATGATGCATAATATACACATAATTTCTTTGAAACTCTTGTTCCCAATTTACCCGCAAAATTTATCTGAAGCTTTTCTTTAAAAGCTTAACTATAAAATGTTGCCGAATTTATAATTATTTAAGGTATGGTCCCTTTGTTAAGGCCCCTGAAATATGCTTTCCTTTTCATTGTTAATCTAGTAATGACAGAAGAAAATTATATATATATATATATATATATACATATATATGTATATATATACATATAGATTTGCATTTTTCAATGAAGAATAAATTCAATCCCAATTTGAAACCATTTTTTGTTTTTTTAAAGGTGAAGCAAATTTTTCCAACATTTTATAATACTGTTATTAAATTTCTTAGCAAAGACTTCAGAAGATAGAAAGAATATGATTTAGACACTCAAGGTAGAGAATACCAAAATCCACCATGGTTACAAGATTTTTGTATGAAAAGCTTATCTGATCTTTTGGTTAGAATACAGATCTGCAAGAAACTCCCATTTCTCTACAAGAGAAACCAGGGGCAATTCATTTACTTCTTTGTTTTCAAGAGGGTTTTTTTAAACCATCTGTGAACAGTGGATAATGCATGTCAACTAAGTTCCACATGGGAATAATGTGAGGATTAATGAGATAGAATGTGTGAAGCAGTCTTTGGAACCAAGATACAAACAGTATTAGGAATACTTTTCAGAAATCATTAAAACTGCAAACATTTGCATTGGATTCACTTATATTTGCCATTGTCAATCTCTCCCCTTCCTAGTAATCCCCTGGGGCCAGAAGAGGGATTGTCTTTAAAGAAATGCAATTTTCCATTCAAGTACATTATTCTCACACCTGAGAATTTAACATGTTTCTTAGGTCCCTATTAGGTTAAGTTCAAGATTTTCAGCTTGACATAAAATAGCTCATGTTAATTGACTCTACTTGACCTTCTCATCTTTATCTTCTTCTATTCTTGCTAGCATAATGAAAACTTTTTTAGGTTCTATCAAACTGTAAAAATATCTAATATAGTCCTCAGGATGGACCGAATATCTGCTTTCCAGCCTAAATCCTTTTACCAGTTTGACTATAGATTACTTTTTTAAACCATAGCAACCTTTAAAGATCATCTCCTATGCTGTAGTGAAGTTGTGACCTACTTTAATGGAAGGAGTTAGAACAGTGATGGTATATTACAGATCTTTAATAATGAAATCTTTGACATGAATGGCCAATAACTTTGCCATTTCATACACAAGATTTATTTATTTCTGCCTTTATGCAATTGCCCATCCTGTGGTCATAATCAACCTTCTCTCTTATTAAAAAAATTCTATTTTTCCCTATGAGGATCAATCAAAGTTGCACAGTGACACTAGATCACTAAATTGATTTTCCCATCTCACACCCTGGCTCAGAAAACTTCAGTGGGGACCTACTGACACTGAAATAAAGCACAAACATCTCTGTTTACCATTTGAAAACCTTCCATTGCCAGTTCAAGCCTACCTTTATATGCTTATTGTAATCACTACTCTTTCTGTATACCATGGTCTAGACAATCTGGTATATTTGCTATTCTTTGTGTATGATAGTCTATCTCCCATTTCTTTGCCTTTGCACTGGCTGGCTCCTATACCCAGAATGTACTTCTTACTCAGACCTTTTTATATGCTTAGTTTTCTACAAAGCTCAGTTCAAATACCACATTTCCATAGTAGTCCTTTCTTTTACCCTCACTGCTTCAATCTTACATATCAAAAAATGATTTACATTTGCAATATATTAAATATATTAAATACTTACATATGCATATGTAAACATTTTACATATGCATATGTATGCAAATATATACAAAGGTAGGAGGGGTGGGTTGGGGCTAGCATTTAATCTCTATGAGAAATTAGTGAAGTATTATCTCTGTCAGAAGGGAATCTATCTCCATATTATATAAATTGAGATTAAGATGAAGTCAAATGAGAAGTCTGAAAGCAAAGCAAAATTCAGTGTGAATTGTCATATTTTTGCCCTGATACAATGAGATTTAATAGATAGTTTTTCAGAGATAATCTTTTGGGCCAATGCTCTTTCTAATTTAGGCATCATTTCTAGTTCTGGGAAACTGATTGAGAAGCATAGACAGCTGAAGACCCAGAGAATTTCTATTAGAGGAAAACTATCACAGTCCAGTAATGTTAGTACTACTACTGCTCATATTAAGACACCTGAGACGTTCTCTATAATGAGCATGACCAGCCAGAGTTGACATCTAAACTTAGTTGGAAATGCAAGTTTCCAGTAAAGATGGAAGGGAGTAACACTGTTCGTGTGAGTGTCAAAAGACTGCAATAATAAGTATCAGCAAGTAAATAGGGTATTTTCAGTCCAAGTCATTTTGCAACTTCATGCCAATTCAAAAATCCCTCACAGACAATTCTTTTCCCCTAATTTTTTGCCCCATGCTCATAGAAATATGAATAGAGTCAGATTCATTATCAGGCTTGAGGAGTCCCTTAATCTTTCTGTTTTTCTTTTGCTATATTTTAATAAATTACATAGCTACTAAAAATATGAATCATTCAAATGTCATAAAATTAGATTGACCTACAGAGTTACAGATTGTAACTACAGGGTAGAAGAATCCCTTTCTGGGAAAAGAACAGAGACTATACGGAGAGAAGGGGCCATATTTTTTCTGAGAGTAACAATACCTTGGAAACTTGCAGATACCCTGAATTAACAGTGAAAATAGCAGACAAAAAAAGTCACAAGCCTGTTATGGTTACGGTGCCTTCCCATCCCTAGATGAGCAGATTCCATCTTTCACATAAATTTCAATGTGAAGAAATAAGCTGGGAAGATGAGCAAACAATGACAACAACAAAATAAAGGGGGGGGGAACCCTGTTTACTAAAAGCTACCCTGGTGGCAGGAAAAAACAAGACATGAACTTAAAAAACATAACTGTGAAAATATCTATAAAGAAAATCTCAAAGAAACAAGCTAGTTGATCCAAGACAGAAAGAATTCTTGGAAAAGTTAAATAAAGAGATAAAAGTGGTAGAGAAAAATTGGGGGAAAATGAGCATATAAGAAAATTATGAAAAACAAATTAACATCTCAATATGGGAGGTATAAAATACACTGGAAAAAGTAACAGCAAAAAGCTGAATTGATCTAATGATAAAAGAGTTACAAAAGTTCACAGAACAAATAATTACTTAAACATTAGAATTGGGCAAGTGGAACCTAATGATTTCATAAGACTTCAAGAAAAATAGAGAAGAATGTGAAATGTCTTGATGGAAAAAGAATTTCCATGGAAAAATAATTTCCATATTTCCTAGATAAAGAAGAAAATATTGCAAGTGTCCAGAAAGAAACAAGGCAAAGTCAGGATCACATGGATCTAACAGCTTCCATGGATCTTACAGTTAAAGTAATGAAGGGCTTTAAGTATGATATTCAAATGGCAAAAGGAACTAGTATTTACAACCAAGAATAACTTGCCTAGCAAAATTGAGTATAATCTTTCAAGAAGGAAAGAAAATGCTCATTTGATAAAATAGAACACTTCCTAGCATTTCTGACAAAAAAGAAAACAGTTGAATGGAAATTTTGACTTTCAAATTCAAGAGTCAAGAGAAGCATAAAAAGGTAAACATGAAAGAATAATCATAAGGGTCTCGATAAAGTTGAATTATCTAATATAATGCCTATAATACCACAAAACTTTATTAAATTTTTAGTCTTTTTTCCAGATATGTCTGACTTTTTGTGACTCCATTTGGGGTTTTCTTGGCAAAAATAATGGAGTGGTTTGTCATTTCCTTCTCCAGTTGATTTTATTTTCCTGTGGTCACCCAGCTAATTGTTTTTATGATGACAGATTTGGACTCTGAAAGATGAGTCTTCCTAACTCCAGGCCCAGAAACTGTTATGTCAATTAGCTTCACTTTATTAAAATGAGTATATATAAGTAAAAGGAATAGATGTGAGTTTATTATCTTGGAATGATCTACCAAAATGGTATGTCTTGTGCGAGAGATGAAAAAGCTTAAGGGTTAAGGAGGAGGTAGATTGGGGCAAATTTTCTCACATAAAGGAAGTTCACAAAGATAAAATTTTTGTTAAGGATAGCAGATGTTGTTTAACCTCATTCTTGTCATAATTGGTTCAAAGAGGGAAGAGTATAAATGCATGCATATATGTATATATTTACATATATAAATATATATATATATGAATGTATATATGTGTGAATATTGGTTATAGAAACATCAGTTAAGTATAGAAATCTAAATTATCCATAAACAAGATTGCAATGGAAGGGAATATGAGATCTTGTGGGAAGGGGAATTGATAAGGAAGATTAGGGAAGTCAGTGGTTGAAGCAAAACAGACTTTTGAAGAAGGACAGGATAAAATGAAAGACAGAAGAATAAATGGAGGAAAATGCAATTGAAGGATTATAAGTGGAATTTTTTAAACTGTGAATGGGAATGGGAAGAGCAAACCCAAAGAATGGAACCAGTATGCATTGGAAAGCAATAGCCCTCAATATATTGTGTATGTGAGATGTGCATGGGATAGAAAGATGCACACAGAGTTGAAATAAAAGGCTAAATCAGAATCTATTATTCTTCAGGTGAAGTAATAAAGGAAGGAGTAACAATCATGATCTCAGACAAAGGAAAAGCAAAATTAGACCTAATTGCAGGAGAAAATAAAGGAAACTACATTTTTTTACTAAAATATCAAAATGAAATATATCAAGTTTGGGGGCTTTTTTCCTAATAAAAGCTTCACTTTTCAAATATAAACTGAGATAAATTTATAAAAATAAGAACCATTTTTTAAATTAATAGTAAAAGTATAAGAATAGACAATTTTCAGAAGAAATCAAAGTTATAATTATATATAAATGCTCTAAATTGCCATTAGTTAGAGAAAGATTAAAATTACTCTGAGGAACCACCTTAGACCCATAACAATATCAAATGCTGGAAGGGATGAGTAAAGATATTCAATTCTATTGTTGGGAAAATTGTGAATTAGTGATTAATAACTAGTAATATTTGAATGGAAAAAATAGTAATAATTTATTCTGAAGAATAATTTGAAACTATGTACAAATGCCTATAAAACTTTGTTAACCTTTAGATTCAATTCCACCACAGCTAGGTCTGTGCCTGAAAGAAATCCAAGAAAAGAGGAAAAGAACTTACATGTCCAAAAATATGTATCTCTTCCTGTGGTGGCAGAGAATTGGAAATTGAGTGGATATTCATTGGTTGGTCGATATTAATGTCATGGAGTAATCCTATTCTGCTATCTGAAATGATGAGGATGGGGAAAAAATTTCAGGGAAAAAAAAAACAAACAAAAAAATCATGAAAGACCTGTATGTACTAATGCAAAGTGAAAAGAGAAGAAGCAAGATATCATTGTCAATAGTAACAAAGTTGTAACGATGATCAGCTGTAAAAGTCTTATCTATGTTGATCAGTACAACAATCCAATATAATTCCAAGGGATTCATCATTAATAAAAAAAAATTCTATTCACCTTCAGAGAGAGAACTGATAAAATTCTGAGTGCAAATTGAAATACGATCTTCTCATTTTATTTTTATAAGATTTTTTGTAATATAACTAATATGGAAATATGATTTGCCTCAATTCATATGTATAATTAAACTATTGCTTGTCTTCTCTGTAGGTGAAAGAAGTCAGAAAGATATTCTGTGTGGCAATAAAAAAGATATACTAATCAAATATGATCTCAGTGAACAGATATGAGAGTGTATCTCTCTTCTTTGCAGATGGAGGAGGATATTGAATGTGAAACACTAGATATAATGTTGGAGTTGTTAAAATCCTTTATTGTTTGGGTCTCTGAGAGGAGGAAGACTATATTAGGAAATATAGGTTATATAAAATGATAATATATTTATCAGTAATATAAAACAATGGGGGGAGACAGAACTAAGATGGTGGAGAGAAGCAAAGAATATTCTTAAACTTTCCTTGTGTTTTCTTCAGAATCAACAAATTCTGGAGTAATAGAAATCACAAAATAACAGAGTGGATCATTTTCTACCTTAAGACATCTGCGAAGGATTTCAAAAAAGTTCTGTCTTCCTAGTGTGAAGGAGGATAGTAACCAGGTGCAGGGAGCAAAGTGCAGCACAGGGAGCTCATACTAACATGGAGGAAGCCAACCAGAGGCTTTCAGCACAGCAGAGCACTGTGGTAGAGAAACCTGCATCCCAACTCAGTAGGTTGGCTAATGGCACAGCAAGTCAGCCAGGAGGGGGCCAACACAGGTACCAAAGATCCTTTGATCAACCAGCATAACTGGGTTGGATGGGTCCAGTTTAATCACCAAGTCACTAATGTTTCCAAAGTGAGAAGTCTATGAATAGACCTCTCTACTAAACACAAGAAACTTGGGACAAGAGAGCACAAAATGAATTTAAAATGTCAGAGAGAAATCATGATGATAACAAATTACTGTAGAGGTAAGGAAGAGCACAACACTCTCTCAGAAGTAGATGGAAGAAAAGATCCTAAATGTGAAGTCTCAGGGGTAATACGAATTGGTTTTTATCGCAGAAAGACCTCTTTGAAGAAATATAAAAGGATTTTAAAAATCAAGTAGAAGAACTGGTAAAAAGAAATGCAAGAGCAATTCAACATCTTGTAAAAGGAATTAAAAAAATTTAAAAAATACATTTGATCAAATGAATAAAGAAATTAGTTCTATAAAAACATAATTGGGAAAATGGGAAAAGAAAACAACCTCTTCAAAAATAGAATGGAAAAGGAAGCATAAAAGTGACTGAAGAAAACAATTCCTTAAAAAATGGAATGGACAAATAAAAGTGAATGATTCTATAAGAAATCAAGAATAAGTTTAGCAAATGTTTTTAAAAAATAGAAGATATAAAATATCTCATTGAAAAAACATGTAATTTGGAAAATAAATCTAGGAGAAATAATTTAAGAATTATTGGACTACTTGAAAATCATGATTAAAAAATGAACCTACACAATGTATTTCAAGAAATCATCAGGGAAAACTGCCCTGATAGCCTAGAACCAAAGGGGGAAATATTGATTGAAAGAATCCACCAATCACCTCCTGAAAGGGATCCCAAAAGAAAGATGCCAAGGAATAGGGTAACCAGATTTCAGTTCAAGGAGAAAACACTTGAACTGAAGTGAATTGTAGCCACAGTCAAGATTGTGCAGGACTTTAACAGCATCAACATTAAAGGATTAAAGGACCTGGAATATCATATTCTAGAGGACAAAAGAGTTTGAAATACAATGAAGAATCAAATAGTCAACAAAACAGAGCATCCCATTCAGGGGATAAATGGACATTTAATGAAATAGATGACTTTCAAATTTTCCTGATGAAAAGACCAGAGCTGAACAGAAAATTTGACATGCAAATATAAGACTAAAGAGATACATAAAGAGGTAAATTGGGGGGGGGGGTGTTATTTAATAAGATTAGACTAGTCATATCCCTTAATGGGAGGATAGGGTGTAAACTTAGAGGGTATGGACATAAGTTGATTTTGATGGGATGATAGAAAAAATTAAGACATTAAAGAAGGGATTGTAATGGAAAGAAGGAATGGGAGGTAGAATTGGGTAAATTGCATCACATGAAGAAAAGCAAAGGACCTAAAACAATAGAGGGGAAAGAAAGGAGGGCCAAGGATTGCTTGAATCTTACTTTCATCAGATTTGATTGAAAGAGGGAATAATATAGACTCAGTTGGGGTGAAAAATTCATCTTAAGCTGCAGAGAACTGAAAGGAGAAAGGGGATAAAGGATGAAGGGGTTTATAAAACAATGAGAAGAAGGGAGGGGAAAAGCAAAAGGATCACAGGGAAAAAGGGAGGGGGATATATAAAAGAGGAAAGATTGAAGGATGCAGTGGTCAAGGATCACAACACAGATAAGGAAGGATAGGGTGAAAGGAGAGAGGAAGCTGCAAATGGAGAGGAGATAGGAGGGTATGAATAAAACAGAATTAGTTATCATAACTGTGAGTGTAAATGAGATGAATTCTCCCATAAAATGGAAGGATATAGCATATTACATTAAAAACCAGAATCCTACAATATGTTATTTACAAGAAACACATTTGAATCGTAGGAATAAATAGAGGGTAAAGACTAAAGGCTGAACTGAATATGGAATACTTCAGGTGAAGTGAAGAAAACAAGTATAGTAATCCTTATCTCAGACAAAGCAAAAATAGATATTAAAAGGATTAAGGAAGGAAACTTCATCTTCCTAAAATATACTATAAAGAAAGGAGCAATATCAATACTAAACAAATATTCACAAGTGATATACCATACAGATTCTTAGAGGAGAAACTAAATGAATTACAGGGAGATATAAACAGCTAAACTATACTAGTGAGGAACCTCAACATCCCTCTCTCAATATTAGATACAATATAACCACAAAATAAACAAGAAGAAAGATAAGGTGGTAAATAGAATGATACGAAAGTTAGATATGATAGACCCTTGGAGAAAACTGAATGGAAATACAAAGAAATATACCTTTTTTCAACAGAACATGACACCTACACAAAAATTGCCCATCTATTAGGACAGAAAAACTCACCATCAAATACAGAAAAACAGAAATATTAAATGCATCATGATGTAACAAAAATCATAGGTAATAAAGCTATGAAAACATTAAAATTAACTGGAAACTAAATAACCTATATTTAAAGAATGAGTGGATAAAACAACAAATGACCAAAATAACCAAATCACCAAAATCACTTCATCCAAGACAATGACGAAAAGGAGATAATATAACAAAACCAGTCATTAGGGGAAATTTTATATCTAAATGCTTACATGAATAAAATAGAGAAATAAGAGATCAACTGGGCTTGTGACTAAAAACTACCTGAAATAATAAGCAAATTTAGAAAAGTTGCAGGATTTAACACAATCCCATATAAATCATCAGTACATATATATATATATATATATATATATATATATATATAAAATCAAAAAAGTACTGCATCAAGAAATAGAAA